>NC_066597.1:3555000-3572500 GCF_905475345.1 Vespula vulgaris | reverse complement strand
CCATAGGTATTGATATAACAACATTAATAATAATAGTAATCATCATCATCATTATCATTATTATTCTAATAAGTCGATTAGGAAAAATTAATAACATCGATGTTCACCGTTTCGTCTTTCATTTTATAATATTTAATCCGATCTATCGATTTTCATAAAATTGTTAGATTGAGAATCGATTATGAACGCCGACGTTATTGATCGTATTAACTATACTATCTATAGTATAATAGTAACAACAACAATATTAATAATGATAATTACAATGATAATAATAATAATAAAACTAAATAAATAAATAATAATGAATCGAGTGTCTGGGTTGGAATTTCATTTCAGATCGACGCCTCGTTGTACGAATCGATATGCACGTTTGTTCTACTTTCAATATAACATATGCATATATATAATATATATGTATATATAATGCGTGTGTGTGTATGTGTGTATGTATCTGTACGTATATATATATATCTATGCGTATGTATCTCTCTCTCTTTCTCTCAATATATATATATATTTTTCTTTGTTGTTATTGTTGTTGCTGTTATTGTTGCTGTTGTCGTCGTTTATTATATATAATCTATATTTGCGATCTATATATGTATGTAATAATAAAGAACAGCTTTTGAAAGCTTTCAACATAACTTCTTCTTCGTCGATGAAAAAGAAGAAGAAGGCTCGAGAAAAGCCATGAAATTAAGTGAGAAAAGTGCTTGGGCTTGTTGCTTTCGAAAGAGATTAATAATACACATTTTCGAATGAGCATGGTTGATTTGTTTCTTTTTCTTTTCTTTCCTTTTCTCTTCTTTCCTTTTTCCCATCCTTTTCTTTTTCTTTTCTCTTCCATTACTTGATTTATTTTAACTTATCTTATTTACTTATTCATTTATGTTTTCTTTTTTTCTTTTGACAATATAATCGTCGTGATAAGATTACGAAAAGAAGAAAAAAAAGAGGAAAAAAAGGAAGGAAAGAAAGAATAGAGAAGGAAAAAAGAAAAATAAAAAGAAATGGAAAAGAAGACGAAAGGATAAATAAAATCGCGGACATTGATTTCGATCGTTCGCTCTTCTCTTTCTATTATTATTATTATTTTTTTTTTGTATTTTTCTTCTTTTTCCTCATCGTTTATTCGATTTCTTTGTTTGTTTGTTTGTTTGTTTGTTTGTTTCTTTCTTTCTTTCTTTCTTTCATTCTGTTTTTCTTCTATCTTCTTTCCTCTCTCTTTCTGTTTTTTTTTTTTTAATATTTTTTTTGTGCTTTCCTTCCTTTTTTTTTTGTTTTCATTTAAGAGAAAATTTCATTGAAGAGATGATATCTTGCGACGTTACACGAGGAAACGAATCTCCGTATGGAAACACATTACTTAGAAGGAGTTATATTTCATTATCTTTTCTTTACTTTATTCTTACTTTATTTATTTATTTACTTATTTATTTATTTATTTATTTATTTATTCTTGTTCTCTTTTTATTATTTTTTTCTTTTTCGTTTTTTTCTTTCTTCCCCGTTCACTCCTCTTATCTTTTCCTTCCTTTAATCTTGTCTCGTTTAATTTTATTTCTCTCGTTCGAAAATCTAAGAAAACTATATATAATACGCGCTACGACTAGGAAAATAATACAGGGACGACTTTTCTAAAGATCTTCGTTCGCTACGTGAGCGTTCCAACGAGCGCGTTCGATTATTTTCTTTAATAGATTTCTCTTCTTATTTTTTTCTTTTCTTTTATCTCATTTCCTCTACTATTCTTCATCTTCATCTTTCTTCTTCTTCTTCTTCTTCTTCTTATTATTATTATTTATTTTATTCGAGTCGAGCGTCGAAACGCTTGCGTATGCCTGAACACTTGCGAGAAAAGTTCGCCGGTTGCTTTGGTGTGGACTTGACCTTACAGTGAAGCAGAACAGCGTTGTTGTGAACGTCGATGTTTTCGCCATCTTTTTTTATCTTTCTGTCTGTCTATCTGTCTGTCTGTCCCTTTCTTTCTTTCTTTCTTTCTTTCTTTCTTTCTTTCTTTCTTTTTTTTCATATATTAGAAGCACGTCAGAAAGATGTCGAAAATTTCGACGATCTATTTTCTTTTTTCTTTTTCTTTCTTTTTTTTTTATCATTATCGTTACAATAATCGTAATAGTAGTAGTAATAGCAGTAATAATAAGAACAATGATAATAATAATAATAATAATAAAAACAAATAGTAATAATAATAATAATAATAATAAACAGTATCGATCGTCGTAATAATAGCTTAATATCTATCACGATCGTTTTGAAAATAAAAGACTAGAATCCTTGATACAAAGAAGTCACTAGACACTTCTTCTTCACTAAGACTTTCTCCTCGCTCTTTTATCATACTTCTTTTTTTTTAAATTCTTTTTTTTTGCTTTTTATTTTCTTTTGCTTTTGTTTTCTTTTATTCGTCATTATTTTATCTTCTCCATTTTGTTTGCCTTTCCTTTCATTTTCTTTTTCTTGCCTTTTCCTTCCTTCTGTTCAATCTTTTTTTCCTTCTCATGATTAACACACAAGCAACCTCTTTATCCCTTCGTGGTATCATATCTTTCTGTTGAAATCTTTTTCTTTTTTTTCTTTCTTTCTTATTTCAACCCGTCTTTTCTTCTCTTACGTAATCATAGATCATAGATCGTTCCTAACGTCTTCGAAGAGTTTCCTTTTATCTCGATCTTTCGTTCTTCCGTTTTCTTCTCTCTCTCTTTTTTTTTTCTTTTATTTATTTATCTTTTTTTACTTCGATTACTTCTTGTGGTATTTTTTATTGCAGGTACTAGATGTGTTCCAATCGTGGCGCAAAATCTCTTTCTTTTTCCTTTATTTTCTTCTACGTTTGTCTCTTTCTCTTTCGTTCTCTGTTTCTTTCTTTCTTTTTCCTCTCCTTCTCCTTTTTTTTCTTTTTGTAATAATTATTTTGTAATAATTATTTTCTACGATTTATAATACTAAAAGGCGAGTCGTACTCGGAGCTATTATAACATTAGTCTCTAGGATTGCATAAATACTCTTTTCTTCTGCTCTCTTTCTCGCTATGTATGTATATATATATATATATATGTATATAATATTTCATAATTAATAATAGTAATATAGTAATAGCAATAATTAATAATAGTAGTAGTAGTAGTAGTAGTAATAGTAATAACGTATTTATTAATCATGTATCGGCTACTTGCCGGATTAAAAATCACGGCAGACGGAATCTTTACAAGGTCGACGAGGCCCTTTGAAAAAAAGCTCACGTCCTTTTGGTTGTTAATTTATTTTAATTTATTTTTTTCTTTATCGACTAGTTTTGTTTTTGTTTTTTCATTTTCTTTTTCTTTTTCTTTTTCTTTCTCTTTCTCTTTTCTTTTCTTTTCTTTTCTTTTTAAATCGGTCGAAAGATTCGACGACCTTTGGTTCCCTCTGTAATTTTTATGTTTATATGTCATCCTTTTTATTTATTTTCTTTTTCGTTTGCTCGTTTGGTTTTACTCGTTTCTTTTTGTTTTTCCTTTTCTTTTCTTTTTTCTTCTTTCTTTTGTAATTATGTATTGTAAATTACGTATTGTTCTAAATATTGTATAAATGTATTGTTTCAATTATGTAGTGTTTCTTTGGAAAAAGGAAAAAAAAGAAAATCGCAGATGAAATCGTTCATATACTAGGTGACACGTTTCGTCGAGTCCTATTGTTAAATTCGTCATTAAAATTAATTAGCTTACGCTTTAATAATAGATATATTATCATATTTGTTATATTATATCACACTAGTATCCACGCTGTCTGTGAATTATTCTTCTTTTGGTTTCTTTTTGATACATTTTTAGAGTTCCGCCCGCAGAACCCTGAAACATAATAATTATGTTATACTAATAATTTCTTTTCTTTTTTTTTTTCTCTTTTATATAATATCCATTTATTGAAATTTTTATCAAAACGTTCCAATCAAGCAACCATCTCGCCCGTACTATTTCTTTTATTAACATATATATTAATTATTTATTACTTTGTCTTTTGCTTTTTTTTTTCTTTCTTTTTTTGATTACGTTTGTAATAATTTATAAACTGTTATAGAAATTATTTAATAATTATTACTAATAAGTACTTTACCTGTCATTGCTTAGCGGACTTGTACCTAGCCAGTTTGAGTTGCACTGGATTGGAAACTTTGATGTGTACCGCGATATCCTCGACCGGTGCTTCACGAACGTCCTGTCCACAAATGGCAACGACTCGATCGCCTTTGCAAATTTTGCCACTTTCCAAAGCACTACCACCAGGTAACTAGAAATAAAGTAATACGATAAACGATCTAAATGATATCTGGTACATCGATAAAAATAGAAATTGATCGCGCCTGTAAATATGCAACCGTTTATACGTCTTTACATTTGTATAAATACAAACGTTGCATATATTCAGGCGTCGGGAGGATCGTTAACAATAGTAACGTTTATTTTTAAACGACGTGGACGATACGTTGTTATTTTTCGCTCTCAGCATATCTCTTTTTCTCTGTTTATCGATTTGTGAATCCCGGCATGGTATAAGTAGATTAATGCGTCAACCCGGAAGAAAAATATGGAAGCACGCGAATCGATCATCTATTCTCTCTTTTTTCTCTTTGTTCTTTTTTTTTTTTTTTTTTTTAAGAATATGAAACATCGCTTATTTTTAGATCATAACAGGAATTATGTGATCTAATTTGTTTTTAGAATATATCTCATTTTTATATTACCAGATCGGATACGTAAGCACCCTTGCCGCTCTTAAATCCGGTCAAACAGAGACCAGCTCCTTTGCCTGATTTCTTCTGTAATTCGACCTCAACTTCTTCTGGAGATTTATCGCTTCTATGTACCACCATAATTATCTGCAATCGGACGACGTATTAATTTTGTATAAAAAAAATAATGTAATATTTATATTAATAATACTAATATTATATCGTCGTTTAATAACTATTTAAATTTATATATATATATATATATATATATATATATATATACACATATAAACAATATCAAATTGTTTTATTTAATTTTTATATTCTATTAATAGTCGTATAGTAATATTATTTTAATATAATTTCATAATTTTGTATATATAAAGATACTACTATTATTATTATTATTATTATTAACGAAATATACAAAATGGTGTTAAATTATTATTATTCATATTACTAATAATAAAATATATGTATAAGAAAATAATTATATTTCTTTTTCCTTGAATAATTGTCTACTTACTGTTCCCGTAACTTTCAATACTGCCTCATGAGCTTTCTCATGTTCGATAGCTTTGAAACTTTCTTGGCATATATCAAGAATTTGATCCCCAGCTTGCAATCGGCCATCTTTACCAGCTGCTCCATCCGGAAATACTTCGAGGATAAATACGCCGCTCTAGATAATAGACATATCATCATATCTTTTCCTTTTTATTCATTCATTCATTCACCTTATTTTATTTTTTATTTTTACTTGTAATCATCGATTCGTTGATTCATATCGTCTAATCAAAGAATACTAAACAAATTTACCATTGGTGTATCGCTTCCACCTGCTATAGTAAAACCTATTCCCTTATCCTTTTCTTTTTGGAACTCTATAGTAGTATCCTTTCCAACTTGAATCTTACAATCCTTTGGATCCTGAGGTGGCTCTGGTTCTTTCGGTTTTTCTGGTTCTTTCTTTTCCACTAAGAAAAAAACGAAAAAAAAAGAGAGAGAGAGAGAGAGAAGATTTCAAATCGGATTCCTATATGTTATAATTTTGACTGTAAAAACAAATATGTGATGATTTCATTGTTTACCTGGTTTAACTTCAGCCTCGGGAGGCTTTATCTCCTTACCGTCTTGACCAATTTTACTTTGATTTGGATTGCAAACGGTCAACTTGACGACGCCCTCGGCCTTCTTCAAGAGACTCGTAGCCTAAAATTATTCACGCGGTTACGTTCGATAAATGGAATCGATCCGATCAAAATTATTTTTAGAATCAAAGTTATGTATATAAAGGGTGGAGGAGGGAAGGGAGAGGAAATAAAATTCTAAACGAACGAACGAACGAACGAACGAACGAATGAACGAACGAACGTACCTCGTCATACGTCGAGCCGAGAAGACAATCCATGTTAACAGCGAGGATTAAATCACCGACTTGCAAACCGGCCTATAATTTTGTTTCCAATATTTTCGTTAATATTTTTTATATGTATATTAAATAAAAATTATCGATAATATTTTATTTATTTATTTATTTTTTTTTTCTTTTCTTTACCTGTTCAGCAGCACTACCTTCCTGTATATCCGAAACGAATATTCCTTGACCAACCTCAGCATGTTTACCCTCGATGATCATTATACCAAGACCGTATTGTCCCTGAAAGAATTAAATATAAAAAATTATTCGTTAGAAAGAATGAGTATGAGAAAGAGAGAGAGAGAGAGAGAAAGAGAGAGAGAGAGAGGGAGAGAGAAGGAAGTGAATTCTTTAGAATAAAATAAAAGAAAAATTTCTATTTGAACTAACCTTTTTTACTGGGACAACACGGACTCCTTTATATGCGTTAAATTGTTCGCTCTGCAAAAGAAAGATCTCTGCATTTTTTTTCGTAATTGTATATATATATATATATATACAATTACGTATTATATTACGTATTATATATAAGAATATAAGATGATATATATATATATATATATATATATATATATATATATAATATAGTATTTTATATCGATATATAGTTTATAAAAGATTAAAGAATATTCGTATACCTCATCTAAGATCGGTGGGAATTGGACCAATGGTTTTACTGCGATATCATCCGACCCTTGCGTTTTTCTGTAGTAAATTTTACAAATATTAATTCTTATTGATTACATTAAGATTAAATAAGACATATAGATTTTTCTTACCGAAGAACGATTATCTTAAAGAATGAACCGGCCATACATTTTATCAATGCCGATGCGTTCAAGTGACATCTTCCTTTCAACACCATACCATTTACCTAAAATTATTAAATAAATATATGAGATAATGAAAAAAGAAAAGAGATATCTTATCTTCATTCTATTCAATATTTTTCGTGTTATAAACTAGAGATAGAAATGAAATAATATTTGATTGATATTCGCGCCAGCTTATATATATATATATATGTATGTATGTATGTATGTATGTATGTATATATACATGTATGTCGTAAAAGTGTCGATTTATTTTCGGCAAATGAGATCAGGTACGTAGTAAACGTCGTCTAAAAATCTTCCCCATTCCATCTTATCACTCACCCCACCACCCCGAAGACCGACCCTTCACGATTGACGAATAAAAGTCATAAAAGAAAAGAGAGATCGTAAAACGTGAAACTTCTTACTTCGAGTATTTCGTCGCCAACGGCAAGTCCACCAACTTTATGAGCAGAACCATTCGGATTGATGCCACAAATGAAGACAGCCATTCGATTTCTGTCCTTGTGCCCAGCTAGAGATATACCCAAACTACCACGTTCTTTTTCTACCTTCACCATTAGTACCTTGTGACCCAGATTGTGATATTTCTTTTGTATCTTCACTAAAAGAAAAAAACAGAAGAGGAAAAAAAAACAATGGGTGGAGAGTATGAAAGAATATAAGATGATAATATAAAAATGGAGGAGGTTTGAATGACGAAAAATAAAAAAGAAAAAGAATATATAAAAAAATGGAAAAACGAGAAAAAGAGATTAGTTTCGTTTAGGAATTTGATATGGTATAATAGTAATAATGATAATGATAATCATGATGATGATGATGATGATGATGATGATGATGATGATGATGATAAGTATGTATATAATTTTATATATTTATGTAGAAATATTTACCTCGTTACGATTAGAAATTGCGAACGAAATTTAACAAGATATTTCCTTTATGACGATAATAAAAAATAAAAGAAGTTAGGAGAATAAAAAGTTTTCAAACGTTCGATTCCGTTTTAAATTGACACATTACATTTCCGAATATGTACGTATACAATTCAACGTTCTCGTTTATAACAAATATTTTTCAATTTACAGTTAAAAATTGGATCGAAATTGAATGAGATTTCTCTATTAAAAAAAAGAAAAAAAAAAAAAGAGAAAGAAAAGAAAAAAATTTTCCATACAGATCCACAAACGAAAATAATTTGCGATTGTACGCAATTGAAAAAATTTCCCTCTCGAGAATTGAAAACGTTTAATAACTTTTTACACGCCTATGTAATTTAAGAGAAAATTAAAAAAGAAAACAATAACAATGAAAAATAAAAATACTTACTACTTGTGTAACCAAATTCGTCCTCTTCTTCTGGATCAGCATCGATCTCAGCTTTCGATCTTTTTACATTGCCAGCACTCTTTCTGGATATCTGAAAAGATAACAAAGTTATTATCTGGAGAAATTAAAAAAAAAAAAGAAAAAAAAGAGAGAGAAAGAAAGAAAAAAGGAAAAGTATCGTCCGTCCAATTAAGAGAATCTATTCTTTTCTTTTCTTTTTTTTTCTTTTTTTTGTTCGATCGTTTCAACGAAATGCACAAGATATTATATAATAAAGGAAAAAGGGATAAAAAGAGATAACCGATATCATCGAAGAATCAATCTCACCTCCATTCCACCCTTCGTATAAACGTTCCCCTCCAATTCACGTATGTCCTCCTCCTCGGAACTTTCCTCCGAGGAGTATTTTTTCGCAGGAGGTTTTTGGACCGGTGGACCATGATCCTCTCGTTCTTCACTAACTTCTCGAAGTATTCCAGGATTTGATGGCGGCGATGGCGCCTTTTTACGTACCGATTTTTTCATGGAGGATCTAATGCAAAAGATTTTCAAATCGCGATCATTAGAATTTTCTTTTTGTAATCATTGAAAATTTCTTCATTGTCTTATTGAACTTTTTCATATGAAAATTTCTAATGATCTTCAGATATTTCGTTCTAATAAGACTTTGTTAAAGATTTCATATTTTATATTAAATTTAAAAGCTAAGAAGATTGTTAACATTTTTGTGTGTATATATATATATATATTTTTTCTTTTTTTTCTCTTTTTATAGATATATCAATATTTCTAGATATAATATAACGTATGTAATGTGTGTAATATATAATTTTCTAAATATCTAACATTTTATTCGATAGATTTGGAGATTTTTATTTTGAATATTTTATATTTCATTTTTATATTTCCGTAAAATAGAAAATATAATATAGATAGTATCGATCGAAATAGAAATCTTTTAAGATATTATATACCGTTCTTTCCAAATAATATATTGCATATATATGTTTATATATATATATCTTAAATTTTACTTTAGATCTAGAAAAAAGAATTATGAAATACTTCTTTTTACAATAAATTTTTTCCACATCTAACATTTTTTTAAACAAATCTCATACAAAAAAAAAGGAAGAAAAATAAAAAAAGAAAAGAAAAACTTAACAAAATATTATATCATATTAATCACATTTGATTTTTCATGAATTAATTCTTTTTTTCTTTTTTCCTATGAGAAACCTATCCAATAGATGCATCCATTCAATTTCTATCAAATAAATAATAATAAAAATAAATAAAAATATACCTTCGTGCACTCGGACCAGCGCCATCTGTACTTCTTATACTCTGCCTTTTGAAATCTCTCGAAGGAGTTTTGTCACTGTCTTCGACACCACCCTGAGTTAAAGAAATAAATGACAGGAGTGGGAGAGGAATGAGGGATGAAAAAAAAGAAAGAAAAAAATAGGAGAGAGAAAGAGAGAGAGAGAGAGAGAGAAAATAGTAAATAATTTAAGTAAAATTATCGTACAATATTACTCAATGATACCACACATCAAAATGATATAAAACGAACAGATGAAGAAACAAACCTGTATCACTTCCGGCGTGATGGATCTAACCGGTGATATCGGTGAAGGTTTTTGTCGAAATGATGCTGTAGGTGTCCCAGGAGCTACACCAGATACAGGTAAACGATTTTTGCTTCTACCATCTTGAGAATTGCTCTCGTTCTCGGTACTCTACGATAAAATAATAGAAAGACACTCGAGTTCACTGTTCGATCGATCTCGTATATCTCGTAAAATAAAATTTACAACCAGTAGAAAAAGAACGAAAAAAGAAAAAAAAAGAAAGAAAGATAAGAGAGAGAAAAAAAAAGAAAAATAAAAATAAAAAAGACGAACAACGAACGAACAATAACAACAGCGACAGTAACAATAACAATAACAATAAACATTACATTCGAAACCGATCCATACAGATCAAACGAAGATGCAAAATGAATTTAGATATATTATTCCTAATGAATAATATTTCTAAATATATTACATACATACATACATACATACATACATACATACATATATGTATGTATGTATGTATGAATATATGTATATAATTAATTTCAATCGTATAGATGAACACAATCTTACGAGATCACCTCTCGTTACTTTCGATCATTCATCATTTTTTCTCCATTTATATAACAAAATACTTCTGTTTTCGCAATATCACAACAATTATGTCACAGTGTAATTAACATCGAAGGAGTAAAAAAAAAAAAAGAAGTAGAAAGAAAAAAAAAGAGGAAGAGGAGAAGGAGAAGGAGGAGGAGAAGGAGGAGGAGGAGGAGGAGGAGGAAGAGGAGGAGGAAGAAGTAGAGAAGGAAGTAGAGAAGGAAAAAACAAATCTTCGAGATGGTAGATCCCTTCTTCGTTCACCAAACTGAAGAAATCGATCATCGATCGATAATAATCTTTCTTTCTCTCTCTATCTTTCTTTCTCTCTTTCTCTCTCTTTCTCTCTTCTGTGAATAGGAACCTCACATACACCGAAGGTGACGCATTTCCGTCCAAAGAGTCGATGCATCGTGAGATCCTCGATAAAGGAACGGCAGCTAGCTCGGTCGCCGGCAGCTGTGGTTTCGTCGACGAAACTGAAAGCGTCGATCGAGTAAAAGGGGGATGATCGAGGGTGGTCGATGCCAACTAACCCCTCTTACTCTCGAACCACCTGTCCCGATGATGGCCGATCCGGTCTCTCGTTGCAACGATGTCATCCACTCACACACATACATATACACATATATATATATGTCTGTGTGTGTGTATAGACATACACACATATATATATATATATATATGTACCACTCTCTTTCTCTTTCTAACTGGCCTTTGTCCTTCTTTTTCTCTCTCGGATATTTGAACCTTTTCACGTTTTCTGGTTCGTAGATTTATCGGAAAGTTTGAGCTTGGTAGTGCATCGCGCTTACGCGTGTTGTAAGGCTCAACTATCTCTCTCTTTCTCTTTTTCTCTTTCTCGTTTTCTTTTTCTTTCTCTCTCTCTCTCTCTCTCTCTCTCTCTTTCTCTCTCACTGACACGTGTATATAACTATTCTCTCTGCATCGATGAGTCCGATTGTAAAGAAATAGAGAGGACGCGATTGAAAAAGTTATGTTCTATTCGATCCCTTTTTTTTCACGATTAAAAATTGGACTAAAGTATCCATTTTAGCAGTGCCATTTTTAGCAGACTGATATTATGCCATTTACCGATCACGCCTTGGTAAAACGTTACCGTTGGGACTTGGTATGCGGTATGGACGTTGCGTAACTTGTCGGAAAAGAGAAAGAGAGAGAGAGAGAGAGAGAGAAAGAAAGAGAGATGGAGATAGAGAGACATAGAGAGAGAGAGAGAAAAGCTTTCCAGGATTTGGCAGAATTCATATACGTACATCTATATTTGTAGAATATTTATGTATATATAGATCTGTTTCGAGAGAATGAGAATACGTGTGATAGATAGATAGATTAAATAGAGAGTGAGAGAGTGAGAGAATGAGAGAAGAGGGGACACATAACGAAGTCTGAAAATTGGGAATATCGATATCAGCCTGTCCAGAGAGAAAGAGAGAGAGAGAGAGAGAGGCTCTCTTGAATCTCATGGAAATTATGACCGAGATGAATTGGAGATTACCAAACGTGACCTAGTTTTCTTGGAGATTTCAAGGACGATTTCATTTTTATATGGAGAACACGAAGAAGTAGAGAGAGAGAGAAAGAGAGAAAAGATCGAAGATTCGAATCCATTTGAAATAAGGAACAGGATAAGTAAAAAAGGAAGGATGTATATATATATATGTACATATATGTATATGTATATAGTATGTATGCATGTATATATGTATGTATGCATGAATGAATGTATGTATGTATGTATGTATGTATGTATGTATGTACATATGTATGGTATGTATGTATGTATAGTCGTCTCGTGAATATCTTATTTGTTTCCATTTGTTATAGTCTTAGTTAGTCCTCCATTTTGTAAGAGTCGCATTTTGACCGACGAAGGGCTTGAGTAAAGAACATCGAGAATAGTGCTTGATGATCGTGCCGATATCGTCTCTCACCAGATGCACCAGAGATTGGACGAGGAGGCAGACAGGATTTCCGGCCGCTTGAATGACCTCGACCGCTCGCTCGTGCGTACTATTCCGTAGATCCACGCCGTCCACTTCGATTATTCTATCACCGATCTATAAAGAAAAAGAAAGAAAAAAAAAACAAAAGAAAAATAAAATGCATCCACGATTTGATTTATTATCTTGATTCGTCAATAAATGTTTCTTATTTATGAATATTTATTTCCGAATAATGATATATTGTGTGTGTGTATAAATTTATGTATTATAAGTTATAACTTATTAGAGTTGTGTCATTAGAATTAAGTTAAATAGTAATAAATGATATAACTACTATAACTTGTGAGTTATCGTGAATAGAGATATCCATAAATAAATGAGTACGTACATTTATTTATGAATCATTTTATTAATAATTGATGTGACTTTTTATAACGAAAATTCTTCATTTTCTTATTTCCCATAGTTATTTCATTGATTCATAAATAATATTCTATTCGTACTGTACTTTAATTAATTACTTGTAACAATAGATATAATAAATATTCATAAATAATTATGATATATTATAATGTTATGATATATATATATATAAGCAAAAATATTCGTCTGTATTTTTTTTAATGACATTTCATAAGATTTCACTTACACTATGGATACCATCCCTTTTGAAAAGGACAACTTCTATGAGACTTACCATTATCTCTTTATTTTACCTTTAACTCTCCAGTTCTTCCGGCAGGACTGTTAGGCAAAACATTCTTTATGAATATCCCAGATATGTTCTGCGACTTACTGGAACTACCATTGTGCAAGTCGACCTGAAAAATCGTATTGTTATCGATTACGTTTTACCTCTTTCTCTCTCTCTCTCTCTCTCTCTCTCTCTCTCTCTCTCTCTCTCTCTTTCTCTTTCACTCTATTCGTCTGTCTACGTCTGCTTTTTGCATGATATAAATCATTGAGATTTACGACTCATTCCTAACCCATACGTTTTGCTAACACGTTCTGTTAGATACCTATTATCTAACACAACGATCTTCTCAACATCGAAAAACATAAAAGATCTTTTTACGAGTGCAAATCAAATCGGAAAACGACCACGAAAATAACTCTTTTCATTTGAACGCTTTGCTTTTCCATACAATTTCAATTCGTTCTATGTACTCGTGTCTCTCGTTAGAAACTTGAATAAAACTCTAATTAAAATGCGATCGATGGGACTATCCCAAGTATCAACCAAGTTTTTCTTCTTCGTCTTCTTCTTCTTCTTCTTCTTCTATTCTTTTTTATCCCGATCTAATTGCATTCTTAATAATGTCTTAATTCGTTACAAAAAAAAAAAAAAAAAAAGGAAAAGAAAAAGAAACTCTATATAAATTTGCAATGTAATCTCTATAAATTTTCAAACGAATATCTTCAACATAAACTCGGTGCATCTTACTACGAGATGATAGACGAAACTTTTAAATGAATTTCTTTTCCCAATTAGATAATCTCACAGAGTGCAAATTATCGTAGAGGGAACGAATATGTCTCTCTCTCTTTCTCTCTCTCTCTCCCTCATACACACACATATCCTTGCTCACTCACTCACTCACTCACTCACTCATACTATTCTCCCTATCAGCTTAATGTCATGAAACCACATTTAATATACTTATATACGATGCAGCTACTCTACATACGTACTCATATCTCTGTGCTACGAACAGAATTACTTTTATATAGGGTGGTAAGATCTAAACGTATTATCGACTTCTTATTAATTATCTGCATATATATATATATATATATATATATATATATATATGTATATTAATTTTTCTTTCTTACGGATATATTAGTTATTTCTCTTTCTCTCTCTTTTTATTCGTCACTAATATTAATAAGTACCTTCGAATCTTCTTTTTTTTTTATATCTTATCAAAATTCATTGTTTTCAATCGTCATTAATTTGTCCATAACTTTAATACATTTTTATCGAAGGTTAATCGAAAAACAAAAATAAAATTGATAACAAGAGATATGAAAAATGAAAATAAAAATAGAAAAAAAAAAAAAAGAAACAAAAATGTATTAACGACATATGATTACTTGATAGAAGCATTTTTATTTCCAACACCCTGTGTATAATACAGGTATGCTATTAGACACGATAGCACTTTACTCTCAAACGTTATAGCATCAATTTGCCTTGCGACGTACGTACATACATACATACATACATACATACTTCTCTAATAAAAATTCACTTCCATTCAATAACGTAACACTAGCGTAACGCTTTTGTCCTCCTTTGTGTTGTTCTATACATAGAAAAGAAGTAAAAGAAGAACAAGAAAAAGAAAAAGAAGAAGAAAATGACACCAGGAAGAACGACACAATTCTTCCTTGATCTTTTGAGTCTAAAAGAAACATAATAACACGTCGTTGTCTACATCGATATTTTACAACGAGAAAGAAAGAGAGAGAAAGAGAGACGAAGAAATAAAAAAAAAAAAGATAATAATAACAAAAATGCAATCAATACTCACCTTTCCACCTACTATGCTAAGTCCCAAGCTGGTTTTGGGTTCTCTATAAATTTCGACGAGTCTTTCCGGGCCCCAATGATTAGACCAGGCGACGTTACCATCGTGATCTCTTTGCGTGACCGTCATGATAGTTTTACCCTCGACGAAAACAACCGTGGCAAGTTTACGCGGCGAGGAAGCCGAGCTTTCGGTATTTCGAGTGGCTGTTAAGCTAGCCGATCTGTTCGATGATCTATCTAAAGTACGATCAGGCTCGTAAGGTAATAACTCTTCGTCGGTACATTGAACAGCTTTCGATTCTTGATAAGTTTGAACTTCTACTTCTTTACGTGAACCAAATAACGAATCCTCTTTCTTATTATCCACTATTGACTTCGGCTTTGGCTCACTCGAGATATCTTCCGGTATACACTGAACGCTCTTAGACTCTTGAATTTGAATTCGTTCGGATCTAACAAGATTGTCTAGTGTTTTACCAACGAGTAATCGTGGATCGAACGATAATTCACGATAAATTAAATCATCCAACGAACATTGAATACTCTTACTTTCACCTTGGGTTTGTGTTTGAACTTCCCTCTTTGGACTTTGATAAAATCTCAATGCCACGTGAATGCCAGCCGTCTCGAAGATCTCCGCGGTACTCGATAAACTTTGATCCGGACTACACTGAGTACTTTTGGTCTCTTGTACCGTCTGTGTCTCGACTTCTCGTTTCTCACGCGGTGAATATTGCGTCTCCTTGAAGTTTCTTTGTATATCCTCGAAGCTTTCCTCGTTGACCTCGCGTTTCCAACTCTCCGGTACAGATTTGAAGAAATTTCTTGGGACAACCGGGACAACCGTTGCTTGAGCTAAAGTCAGAGATTCCAATTGACTCTCTAATGTCTGACATTGATATTCCAAGGAATGTTCCTTACTTATCAAATTATCCTCTTCTTCGCGATTCTTCAAAACTTCTTCATCTTCCCCCAGCAGCGGACGTTTCACCTGCTGCCGGAGGATTTTTTCATAATCTACTACTTCTCCACCTAACTCTTCCTTTTTCTCCTTGATAACGTCTTCCTCGGTCAAAGATTTCTTTGATTGTTGTTGCTGTTGTCGTTTCTGTTCCTGTTCCTGTTGTTGTTGTTGTTGTTGTTGCTCTTGCTGCTTCCTTTTCTCCTCTCGGTCTGCACGTTCTTCCAAGCTTGAAACGAAAGAAAAAATCTTCGAGGTAACGTTATGCGACGTTCCGCTCCGAAAATTCCGCACGAACGAAATCAGAAGAAAAAGAGAACGACCAAAGGAAAAAAAAGAAAGATACAAAAGAAGGATGGAAGAAAGAAAGAAAGACAAAGAGTTAGAAATATAATCTTCGATCGAAGTCTAAAGTACTTCAGTGGGCTTCGTGCTCGTTCGATCTAATGGTTAGAAGCAACAAAAAGGAATCCGCTGAAACGGCGAACCGAGAGGTCTTCCGCACTGACCCATTAAGAACACCGACTCAGGGCAAGTTCAATCGCGTGGAACGATTCTCTTAATTACGAAGGAGTTTCCTGATGTCTCAGGAATTGATTTCGAGTCTAAAACTGGCCTTTTGATCGTTCAATAACGAGCTCTTATCGAAACATTCTCAATAATGCTATTTGATTGGTGGATCGTTCGATAAAATCTATTAAAAGCACATTCTCTTTAGATTTTCATTTCGTATTAGAAATTATTCAAATAATCATCCACTTTCGCAAATATCCACTTATCGATTATTTATTTATCGTCTTATAATTATTTCCTTCTTTCGACAGAACAATCGGAAAGATATAATATTTGTTTTTTAATATCGAGATATTAATAGATAAATTTCTATTATTAAATTTCGAAGAACGATACGAACAAATTGTTCCTAATGATAATATAATAATATTTTTTTTCTTCTATTCGTTATCATATTACTATCATATTTCAACGTATTGGAATATCCAGCGATTTACAAAGAGAGAGATAGAAAGAAAGGGAGGGAGAGAAGCAACGTATAAGCAAACAAAAGTGCACATTGTTAAAAATTCTCTTAGAAAATTTCTAAGAATTCATATAATAATGGAAACATCTTTTCACGCGTTATCATTGCTTCATATATTTTTTTAAATATTCTAATTCAAATTGAACGATTCATCGTATCGTTATAATAAAACTTATCAATGTTGTATGAAAGTTTCTATGAAAAAATTTCTCTAAATAATTTAAACAAATTACTACTGGAAATAATGATCGTATTATTTTTCTACGCGCTATAATACGCTATTCTTTAACCTAATTGTATCATACGAATCGAAGATTATTATTCAATATTACACATACATACACGCACACAAACATATACATATATATATTCTATGTATAGTGACATCGTCAGACATTTTTTTTATAACAATTATGACATATCATAAATCATTTTTAGAAATTATATTGCTTACATGTTATGCCAATATGCGATGTGTGTGTGTGTGTGTGTATATA
>NC_066597.1:3510000-3552500 GCF_905475345.1 Vespula vulgaris | reverse complement strand
GATCGTACACTATTATTATCTATAAGTGCTTTTCTACACACAAATATTCACTCATCTATAACATATTGGTTCCATTATAATTTATATATATATATATATATATATATATATATATATATATACATGTATAGATCTTTTCTATCGCGGAGATAATACGATGGAGAAACACCGAGAAATCTTTTTATTACGTATGTTCGTTTTACGATGGCACGTTAATTGTCGACAGTCGATTTAATCGATACGTTCGTCGTCTCGTCTCTCTTGCATAACTATGTATTCCATACGAAAACGAATTACATATAACGAAGGCTTAGACATAATACTAAAGTGAAACGAAGGTTATTCAAAATAATTTCATTCCTATACATACATACATATATACATACATACATACATACATATATATTTTTTAATTAATCAACGTGAACTTCGAATGAAATTATTAAATTTTCATTTTTCTCTTTTCTCTTATTAATACGCTTTCGAAATACGATTCGTATGACGTATGGAATTATACTCGCTTCGATAATCGATCGATCGATCGATCGGTCAATCGATCGATCGATCGATCGATCTTCGTAACCTTTCGTCTCTAGTTCGATTAGATTCTATCTACGAAGTTCCCAATCGTACCAAGCTTATTTCATTATACTATTTTGATTAGCAATGCGTAGTACGAAGCTCTCTTCTGTACGACTTCGAGAATGATGGAAACATTTCGTGGCATTCTCGATGACCCAGATTCGACAGACAAATAATTCTTCTATATCTTCTATTCTTCTATTTTATTATACTATAGCGCACACGTGTAATCCAGCCCTAATCTAAGATACCGACAAGATTTACAATATATCTACGTATACACGTTGTTTTTTTAATCGATGTTCGAAGCCTACCTTGCATACTTTTACCGGTAATCGATTAGGTTAGCGATTTTATCTAACTCCATTACCGGATTAGAAATTATATCGTTATTCCATGTTACGAAGGAGGATTTAACTTCTGGAAAAAAAAAAAAGAAAGAAAGAAAGAAAGAAACGAACAAACAAACAAACAAACAAAGAAATAAACTAAAAAGAAAGAAAGAAAAAAAAGAAGAAAAAGTAAACGAAAAAAATAATTCTTGCTTACCTCGATTCTTTATCATCGAAATCCTTGGATATGTTTCCTTCTAATTTGTTATCATCTTTTCGAATCACTAAAACGTCTTCTGGAAGAGCTGTCAGTTCCGGTTCCGGTTCACTAGGCAACGATAGAGCACTAACCTTAACAGCACATTCATCAAAGAATTTTCCTTTCGCACCAATGAACGATCTCTTTGAACCTTCACTACCTGTCCTACTAAGTACCTTCTTATCTTTATTATCTTTCTCTTTGTCCGTCACTATAGTATCGTCCACTATTTCGGATACCTTCGACAAGTCCAATAAAATTTCTGGCTTGATGTTTCTCTCGGAAACTTTATTATCGTCCATATCCTCGCTTGTTAAAGTATTTTCCGAAACGGATTTACCTAATAACGGCAATTGCAATTGGGAAGAAGATTTCCTTGATGTTTCTCCTTTATCGATCGTAGTAGTATCTTCATCCTGTCGAATAAAAACAACTTCGGCAGGGGAATAAATTTCAATTTTTCGTAAATCGGTAGCCTCGAAACATCTTGCGGTGGCAACCTCCTCGGCTGTAATTATCCTCGCTTTTACCAATTGTATTTCAGGTATTAAAGTCGACAATTGATCGCTATTATCCTCGAAGAATATTTCCTGTACCGTTTCCCTTATCCTAACTTCCTTCTTCGATTCCTCGAGAAGAGATTCCTTCGAGGCTTCGTTGGAAACCGTACCTTTCCTTTTTCTCAATGAACTGGGTCGTTTAGTCGCTTTGACCACTTCGGTATCCGATATCGAAGGTTTCAACGATCTTCTTTTTCTCAAAGTCCCCGTTTCAGATTCGACAAGTACGTCGGATTCTGTTCTTCTTCTAATATCCATAGGATCTACTATGATCTCATCTAATTCATCGTTTATCCTAACGTTATCTCTACTCCTTTTAAATCCTTCTCTGAAACGATCGGATTCTATAATCGTACCCTCCTCCGATATCTTCCTTTCTTCATAAACTTTCGATTCTACGAGCTTGGTATCCTTTGAATCGTCCTTCGATTTAACCTCCTTCTCTTCTTCTGTTTCTTCTTTTTCATCTTTTTCTTTTTTAGCGGCAGCCTCTAACTCCATTCGTTTCTTTCTCTCGTCGTCCAAACTACGTAACAACGAACTGTCCTCGTCGAACGTCGAATAAGAGTACTCCGGCTCTGGCTCGTTAAATGCGGTTAGCGAGCTATGCTTCCTGAGATACTGAGTGACCCTCTCGATGCACTCCTGTTCCTTCAGACTCTTCCTCTCCTCTCTGGATCTCCTCCTACTCGTTTCCCCGTCTTTTGATCTTCTATCTCGCTCGGTCTCTCTTCTCTTCGATCTCCTTTTAACACCACTAACCTCATCTTCCCTCTCGCTTCTCACCCTTTTCTTCGAAATCCTTTCGGAGGAGCCCTCGGATTTATCCAATGTTTCCGTCGATTCTCTTTGTGTCCTTGAATCCAAACTATCGTACCTATTAAGACATTTCCTTTTCTCTTCGTCTGATTTTTTTCTTCTTAACGTCGACGTGTCAGACAAATCGACGATAACTTTTCCTACCGTTTCTTCTTCCCTACCCTTTTCTTTTTCTATCTTCGTAACATCATCCCCTCTACGAATATCACTATCTTTCTCCTTTAATTTAACCTTTGGAGCAGCTTGCTCTACGCACGTTATCACGTCTGGAATCTCATAAATCTCTTTACCATCCATACCGATCGACATTGTCTCTATCGTTGGCGTGATTACCTCCTCCTCCGAAAGAATTTTATCCTTAGCCGAAGAAAATCTATTCGACGAGTCGATTTCTTCATCGTTCTTCGATAATATCGTTGCTTTCTCTTTCTTTAATTGTTTTATTTTCGTGGGACTGCAAATCGGTGTTAACGGTGAAGCGTCTTTCCAATGATCCTCCTCTTCATCCTCCTCCTCCTCCTCCTCCTCCTTCCCTTTCTCCTCCTCTTGGTCCTCTTCATAACGTTGTCGTTGATATCGTCGACGTTGTTGTTGTTGTTTCCGATTCTGATCTTCTTCCTTTTTATCGGTAATAGCTTGCACGCCGGTTGAAATATCTGTCATACCTAAGAACATTATACTCCGGATTTTCGTTTCCTTTTTATAGAAATTTTTGTTCTTTTCGTTTATCGATCATTTCGAGAATTTTATTATTGTCTTGTTCTTTCTTTCGACATCAACTAACTTACCCGATCTCGATGATAGGAAATCTTCTAGCTCGGCTGCACGATCGGTCGTTTCACTCTCGTTTGGGAAGCTTCTGCTGCGTCGGACCGTACAGATCGCTGGCACCCTCTGATCAGCCAGGAAGATAAAAGTCAGAGCATTAGCTTCATCTCGTTCGTTGAATTATAGTAC
Organism: Vespula vulgaris; assembly: GCF_905475345.1. NCBI lineage: Eukaryota > Metazoa > Arthropoda > Insecta > Hymenoptera > Vespidae > Vespula > Vespula vulgaris. Next base: position 3,548,991 of record NC_066597.1, on the reverse strand, counting down.
GTATGTGTGTATATATATATATATATATGTGTGTGTATATATGTATATATATATATATATACATATATAAAGAATATTTCTACTTTTCTTTTACTAGTTTGTTTATTTTATTCAATACTCTTGATTTAATTAATGAATAAATCAATACTTTTATACTTAACTATCTTACAGGAATAAAGCAAATATATATATATAATATATATAAAATATATAATATAAGGATCTTAATAATATTATAATTCGTTCGATTTAGCGAAAGAAAAAAATATGGCGATACTTTTAAAAGCAGAAAATTATTAAAGGGGTGAATCGTAAAAAGGATTCTTCAAGCCGATTTATGAGAAAACTTGCGGTCGCCTTATTTATAGCCTATTTTAAATATTAATTTTCGAGCGAGGTAGGGTTTCTCGTAAAATCGACTATTGGCTTTGGTTAACTTCTTTCATTCGTGGTTATATACGTTCTTCATATTTCTTATTTTTTTTTCCTTTTTCTTTTTTTTTTCATTACATCTTACACAATGAAAAAGAATAAAAAAAAAGAAAAAAAAAAACCAAAGGAAAAATATTCGTATAAAAACGTCCGAGCTTTGCAAAATAAGGCAAACTCGGTCGTAGGATGAAACCGACGGAAAGGAAAAAAATCAAAAATCAAAAAAGGAAAAAATATTAAATAACAATTATTTAAGTACGATTATAATTATATAAAATGGGAATGTGATGGGAATATGAGTGTATAGATATATGTATATATAAAAAAATACGAAGTAATCGATTATGTACAATCGCATTTTATTTTTACACAAGGCAGTGTTAAGAACTTTTTTTCCTTTTTTCTTTTTTTCTTCCTTTCAATTGGAAGGATGTATATGTATATATATATAAATATATATATACATATATATATATATATATATATATATATATATATATATGTAAATACGAATTAGCGAATACCGGAAGAGGAGCCGATATCTTTTAGGAGCACAACCTACTTGCCAACGATATTATTTGCAGCGTGCCTTCGGTGACGTACAAAATATATTCTGTGTACCTAGGCTATCGTTCAAAAACAATATGTACATACATATATATAAAAGACAGAGAGAAGAGAGAGAGAGAGAGAGAGAGAGAGAGAGAAAGAGAGAGAGAGAGAGAGAGAGAGAGAGAGAGAGAGATGGAAAGAAAGAAAGAGAAAGAGAGAGAGAGAGAGAGAGAGACAGAGTATATGTATATCAAACAAACATACATATACACGCACACACAGAAAGTCTACATGTAACTTTCAAGTTTTTCGTCAAAACGACGATCCATCGATGTTTGTTTTAATCCTTCGGACAGCGTATCATCGATCTTCGGATTTCATCCTGTATCATTTCAATCCCCTGTAACATCCTTCTTCTATTCGAGTCTTTATTTGTCTTTTATTCCTTTTTCTTTTTTTTTTCTTTTTTATTTTTGTTTCTCTTCCCTTGTATTTATTTTTTTTTCTATTTTCGATTTCTTCTATCTTTTTTCTTCTTTTTCTCTTCTTTTCGTCCGTCTCCATTTTCGCGACGAATTTAATCGGAATGCAAGGGAAAAGGTATATCGTTTGACACTTACCTATGTTATTCGAACCGATAGATATATATATGTACATACTTTTATTGTTGAATGCTGAAAAATATTTGATGGAAAAATATGGAAAAGATAGATTCGAAAAATGAATGAAAAATATTGTGAAAGGAGGAAAGAGAAGAAGACAGACAGAGAGAGAGAGAGAGAGAGAGAGAGAGAGAGAGAGAGAGAGAGAGAGAGAGAGAGAGAGAGAGAGATAGTACTGTATAGGATTTCATGGCCACAATAAACTTCAAAGAGGTATGTATGTGTATCTATATATATATAGATAAATATTTTCGTTGAACGCTGAAAATATTGTTTAAAAAAAGATAGGAAAAATGAAATAGATAAAAGTTATTAAAGAAGAGAGAGAAAGAGAGAGAGAGAGAGAGAGAAAGAGAGAAAATGATAGAAAGAGAAATAGTTTTCATATAGGATTTCACATTCACGACTAACTTCAAAAATGGATATGTATATGTACATATATACATAATTTTATCGAACGCTGAAAAAATTTGTTTAGAGAAAAATAAGAAAAATGAATTGATAAAATGATTAAAACTATTATGAAGAGAGACAAAGTAATAGAGAGAAAGAGAGACAGAGAAAGAGAGATAGAGAAAGAAAGACAGAGAGAGAGAGAGAGAGAGAGAGAGAGAAAGAGAGAGTTTAGGATTTCACAATTAGACAACAAAGTTTAGAGATGGATATGTATATAATTATATATATATATATACACATATATACATACATATATGTATATATGTATATATATATGTATATGTATGTATGTATACGTCATGTATATAGATATATGTATGTATATATATGTATATGTATATTGTATATATTACGATTGTATTCTGTAGAGCTTCGTATATTCATTATCGTTATTATTAAAACGTGCAGAGAAAGGAGGAGATTCGTTTAATTTCTCATCTCTTTTGGTATAATTTTTGGTCGATTTTTTTTTTTTTTTTGTTAAACTTGTCCTGGCGTTGGTCAGCTGTTCGTATCTTTCAGGCATTTATCCGTCGTTCTGAAAAGTGAAAAAAAAGGAGAGATGAATATTAGATTGAAAATCATGTAGTGATATTCTCGCGTGCAAATTACTATTAAATTGAATTTAATTATATAAAATAATAATAAGTAATAATAATTATCGCGATAAGCGCTGATAATACGCTTTTTATAATTCATTCCACACGGCGTACTATTTTCTAATTTATTTTGTTCTTTTCTTTCTTCTAATAAGCACTACTAAATTGCAAATAGAATATTAATCCTCTGTAATTAATTGTTCTTTGTTTCGTTTCGTAATTTTTTCTCTTTTTTTTTTTTTAAATACATTTTTTAAACGATCGATTAGAAAAATATGATTTTTATTAATCGAATTTATTTATCACACCCCATTCCATCGGATTTATTAACAAAATATATAGAATGAAAAAATATTACAAAGGGAAAAATATATCTTTAATTAATTAAACGAAATAGTATTGTTATTAAAAAAAGAGAAAGGAAGAAAAAAAAGAAAAAAAAAAAGAAGAAGATTAATTTTCAACATTCGAATTATTCGCTTCGATTATCTACTCTATTTCATAATATCGTATTTATTACAAAAGATAAAATGATAACAAATTGTAATTACGGAGGATTAACGCGCGCACGCACATACACACACACACACATACACACACAATCATACACACACATATATGTCTATATATACGTACAAACATATATGTATATGTTTACATAAAAAAATTATGTAAAAAAATATACATACATATATACGCATATATATTTATTCACCGATCGATATCATATATCTTCGATATTTTTAGCGATAGCTGAAAGAGAGGCGGGAATTCGAGTCAAGGTAAAATAGCATTTTGTATAGAGATATATAAAAGACCCATGATACGTATATGTATCGTACATATGTACTATCTTTAACACGGTGTGGTTTTTCAATGAAAAGAGTTATCCGACACGTTAAACGTTAAAGATACGTTACGCGATCGTGATGTCGACGTCATTCGACAATTCACCTGCGCAGGTGCATACTAAATAAAGGTTTGAACCTTGTGCAATGTACAACATCATCGCTTTCACCGATACGTTTCGGTAATTAATTATCCTTCCATTCCAACTAGATAAAAGCGCTCGATACACTCCGGAATTGAAACTCATTGAAATTCGAGAGCCGCATCGTTCCACTAATTAATTTCAATTACTAATTCGAATCGAATCCAACGAAATAAAGATTTCACCTTGACTCGATCGAGTACGAAAGGTTTCGTTGCGTTATCTCTCGTTCTACATTCTTTTTCTCTTTTTTCTTTCTTTCTTTCTTTCTTTTATTATTTTTTTCTTTTTTTTTACTCCAAGTTTACGTCCAGTAAACATTTTGGAAACAAACAAAAACCTTTAATCAGGATGATAAATAAAAGAGAAAAGAGGAAGAAGAAAAAAAAAGAAAGATTCCGATTATCTTCATTTTTCATTTTCTAATCTAACGCGTCCATCGAAAAGCATTCATTTCTAAACAATTCCCAACGAGAACATTTTCTATATAAGGATGACATAAAAAAAATTTAGATATACTCTTATCGATCTTATCGATAATAATTTCTTAATTCATTAAAAATTGTATTAATACTTGGACGTTACTTGCAATCAGAACGAAAGATGTAATAAACAAATTTTTCTACTCTTCTTGCGTAAAATTTCACTTTAAAAAGGAGAGTGTAAATTGCTATATTATTTATAATCGACAAACAAATTTTTAATAATAATAATAAAAAAAAAGAAAAAAAAGGAAACATTCATTCTTCATTTTTCATTTATTTCTATTTATCGAATTTAATCATAATAAACAAAACTTTTAATTACGATGAAAGAAAAAAAGAAAAGAAAGATTTTAATATCTCTCCATTCTTTATAATTTGTACATTTAATTCAATTCAACGTAGAATTGTTAATTAAAAAACGTTTTATTAACAATAAAAATTATTGAGAAGAACGAAAGAAAAGGAACCATTCGTACTCACGATATTTCTGACGGACGTGCTGACAGAAACGTTCGATCGTTCGACGAATAATAATAATAATAATAATAATAATAATAATAATAATAATAATAATAATAATAATAATAATAACAATAATAATAATAACAATGATAATAACAATAATAATAACAATAACAATAATAACAAATAATAATAAATAATAATAATAATAATAATAATAATAATAATAATAATAATAATAATAATAATAATAATAATTAATAATTAATAATTAAAAATGGATCGTATTCATCGTTGTTGCTTCGTCATATAAAAATAGAAACATTATTATTATTATCATTAATATTAATATTATTATTATGATTATTATTATTATTATTAATGTTAGTATGTTTATAATAATTATTATTGCTATTATTATTATTATAATTATTATTATTATTTTATTATTTTATTATTATTATTGTTATTATTATTATTATTATTATTCCTATGCGGTTACACGTTTATCCGTTCGATTATAAAATCAAACTCGTTTCTGACGTATACGATTGTCGCAATTCTAAGCAATACAGGATTAGAAAGATACGCTAAACGCGTCTATGCGAAAGGTGAAAAGAAAAATAAGGGAGAAAGATAAAGAAAATGGAGATATATGTGTGTGTACATACGTGTAGTACAGGTATATATATTAACCCTCTATTACACATTATGTAACTTTGAAATTTGTAATAAATGATATATTAATTATTAGTTAATTTATGAATGTTAATTTTAATATAAGTTATATACTATATAATGATCATGTATATAAACTATATTATATATCACACTTAATATATAATCTATACTATGATTTATAATATTATAGTATATTATTTTTATTATATATATATATATAAAAATTATACTATAATGTTATGAATCATAGTAAAAAATTATCTACTAATTATAACTTATAATTATATACATTATTATAACTTTCATATTAAATAATTATTTGTTTTTAATCGCGAAACAAAAAACGTTAATTAAAGTTATAGAGGGTTAACGAGCTAAACATATGAATGAATAAAATAAGGAAATAAACAAAAAAAAATAAAATAAAGAAATAAAAAAAAAGAGAAACAAAGACAAAGAAAAAGAAGAAAATTCTAAAAAGAAGATGTTATATATAATCGAGCCATCATTCTTAAAACTGTTATAAGTCCTTCTTCTTCTTCTTCTTCTTCTTCTTTTCTTAACAAAATAATATTAATCAACAAAATAATATTTCTTAATTCAATATTCTTTATCTTCTTTCTAAATAAATCAGACTTATATCAATCTCAAAAATGCAAAGCTGCAATTATGTGCGTACCAGAAAAATGTGAAAGGATTGTAAGTTGGTTAGTGAAAAGAGAGAGAGAAAAAAAGAGAGAGAGAGAGAGAGAGAGAGAGAGAAGGGTGGGTAGGGGAGGTTTTATAGGGTGAGTTCTAGTGGATGGATTTTTTTTTCTTTTTTTTTTTTTTTTTTTCTTTAAAAAAATATCGAGAAATTCTCGCGCGTGCCTTCGAGACTCAGCATGGAAAGAAAAAAGAACTCTAAATTCGAACTGCACTTATCTTTTCTTCGTTTTTTCTTTTCTTTTTTTTTAACTTTTTTTTTCTTTAATCATATCATCGCACACGTGAAAGTAAGTATCGAGAAGCAATGAAGAAGATAAAAAAAAGGAAGCCTTTGGAGATATCGATATTGTTACGTAATTTGCGTGCGTTTTGTATGTTTATATCCATACAGGCGAGTTACCATTATGGATGAGTTTAGACGTGTATCGCCCCTTTTTATTCTTTTTTGCAAATAGATGTTCGACTCTAATTAGGGCGGTAATTAATTAGGGTAAATAGTCAGTCAGGATGGTAGTCAGTCAGTGAATGTGATTCAGGTTTAAACGTTCGGTATTGGTACGTTCGGTCTCACGAGCCTTTTGATAATAGTGAAGAAAGGTGCCAGTGAGTAGTAGTGGTGATGGTGATAGAAGTAATAGTATTAGGAGTAGTATTAGTAGTAGCAGTAGTAATAGTAACAGTAGCAGTAGTAGTAGTAGTAGCAGTAGTAATAGTAAGATCTACGTTGATAGAAATAATAAAAATAAAAGTAATAGATAATAATAATAATAATAATAATAATAATAATAATAATAGTAGTAGTAAAAGTAATAAATAGTAATAGTAATAGTAGAAGTAGTAAAAGTATACAGCAGTAGTTAGTATGCTACTAACAGTACTAGTAATAGAAATAATAAAAATAAAAATAATACACAGTAGTTGTATGATACTAATAATACTAATAATAGAAATAATAAAAGTAAAAATAATACATAGTAGTGATATGGTATTAATAGTACTAATAGAAGTAGAAGAAGTAAAAATAGTACAGTAGTATGGTATGATAATAGTAGTATTAGTAGTAGTTATTGAAGTAGAAGAAGTAAAAATAGTACAGTAGTATGGTATGGTAATAGTAGATTAGTAGTAGTAGTAGTAACAGTGATAGAAGTAGAAGTAGTACACAGTAGTTGTATGGTAGTAGAGCTCTACGAAAAGGTGAAAAGATTGACATACGAGCTTTGTGATCGAGAGTAATTTACGACGAGAGAGAAAGAAAAAAAAACGAAGAAAAGGGGGTGGGCTGAGGGTAAAAGTGATGGTCGGGGTTAGGGGTGGGGGGTGAGTGACAAGGATTTGTGTTGGCTATAAAAATTTGCTTAGAAAAAAAATAGATATGGATTTTTGTACGTTAGATTTTTGTTTTTTTTCTTTTTTCAATTACTTGCCTCGTTCTCTCTTTTTCCATCCCTCCCACCTTCTCTCTCTCTCTCTCTCTCTCTCTCTCTCTCTCGCTCTTTTTTTTTCTTTCTCATTCATACATTCATTCATTCGTTCCAATTGTACAATATTTTTGTTCTGTCTTTATCTAACTTATGTATTCGACGCAGTCTCTCTCTCTTTCTCTCTCTTTTGGTTTGTCCGTCCGTCCGTCTGTCTTTTTCTAACTCACACAATAATTCTCTCGCTCTCACTCTTGTACCTAATCAATTTGATCGATTGTTTTTCTGTCATTTGTTTCTTCAGATTTTTTTCTTTATTTTCTTTTTTTTCTTTTTCCTAATCGTCCGACTGCAAAAAGACAAATATGAAATATAATATATATATAAATATACATACATACATACGTATATATATATGTGTGTATACGTATATGCATATACATATTATAGAAAAAAGAGGTGAGTCCTTAATTAAAACTATAAAAAAAGAAAAAAAATCTCAAAAAGACAAAAAAAAATAAATAAATTACATATCCGTGTCCGTGTGTGTGTGAGCGTTTGTCGTGAAAACAGTATAACCTAACCTATGTTTTCTTTAATGTTTTTATTGTTTCTACTTTATATTTTGGGGGAGGAGATGTGTGAGAGAGATGTATCGAAAGAAAACGTTCATAATTATCATTATTATTATAATCTTATTATTATTATTTCGATCAGCTACTCTCTACCAGGCAACTTTCATTCACTATTACAATCGTTTTATTTATGTACTTACTTAAGGGGCTGCTGCAGCACGACATATTTAAAGACCATCGTTAGGCTGTAAGTAGCACCGATTCGAACACGAGATCATCCGCATTCCAACATACCGAATCCCGAAAATCATTTTTCTCTTTTTGTCTTTTTTTTTTCTCACGTCCTCCCGGCTCTCCTTTTTTTTTTCCTTCCTTTTCATTTCATTATTTTACTTTTTCTTTTGTTCCCTCTCATATTAATTTCACGATACTCTTTGTATTTCTTCTTACACGACGCACGGTAAGAAATAATAACAAAAGACGATCGAAGGACGATTTAAGGAGTTAGGTTAGGTTGAATCATTTCCGCGCGAATTTTACGCGCCAAACTGTTTAAATTCTTTTTGGTTATAATATAAAAAAAACGACGTAGAAACGAGAGATTATACGGAGAGTGAAAGAGAAAAAGAGAGAAAGAGAAAAAGAAGGAGAAAGAAAGAGAAAAATTCTTAATATTTTATTCTCTCTCTCTCTCTCTCTCTCTCTCTCTCTCTCTCTCTCTCTCTCTCTCTCTCTCTCTTTCTGTCTCTCTCTCTTCTTCGTTTCTTGTGACTAATTGTAAGCTTATATGCTTAAAAAGAACGGAAGGGAAAATTCATTTAGTCCGGTCATTTCTCTCAGAAGAGAAAAAGAGAGAGAATGTGTCCGGAAATATAGGTTAGGTTGGTACGCCTGTGTATTAAATCATAATGTTGAAATATTAAGTTAACATTTACTTCGTTACTTTTTCAACTCTTTATATAACGTTATTTAACTTTATTATTAATTGTTAATATTTACCAAGTATAAATTTCATAGTATGTATTACTTGCTCTTGTTTAAAAGACGAAAGAAAACAATTAGGTTATAAAGAGTTAAAAATGTTGTTCAGTTCTTCACTACGTAAAATTAAAGTTTACTTTTACGTAATTGACTTTGTCAAATATTTGAAAGCTTTCGTGCTCTCTCGTTGGAAGGAGGCAATGGAAGAAAAAATAAAATAAATGAAGTAGAAAAGGAAAATAAGAAAGAAAGAAAAGTATGTCAGTAATGAGATGTAAACATTGACTAAATCTTAAAGGTATTAACTATGATGGAAAAGGATGAATAGGATTCGGATAAACAAAAAAAAAAACAATGATCACGGCACCCTATTTATTTATAGTGTGTTTGATTTACATGTAACTTTTTTGTTGTTCTTTTTCTTTTTATTTTTTCTTTTTCTTTTTTTTTTTTTCTTCAAATTTACTTTCCTATTTCCATAGACACACTGTAATGATTTTTAGTTTTATAAATGTATGCAAGTGCATAGGAAAAGGTTTGTTGTTATAATAAGATTGTTTACTTATATGTAATGAAATTTGTTAAAATTTGTTTAATTTGTTTGTGTGTGGTTTTTCTTTTTTCTTTCATATACATACACACATATATATGTATATATGTATGTATGTATGTATGTATATACTTTATTTGTAATTAATGTATAAAAAAATTAAACATAAAGAAAAAATATATGCACTAATAGCTAAATTAGAATTGAATATGATATCGAATGAATAGTGGCGCATAAGCTAGACATAAAAAGCAAAACATGCATGATGAGGGAGAAGGAAAATAAAAGAAAGAAAAAGGACAAAAACAAACAATAGCGAATGTGGATAGGAAGGACATATATCCCAGTTATCGTAAAGCCATATTGAGTCGATGTAATATTTAGATTTTTTCCCCACAAGAATGCAACGTTGCAACAAAAAGATGCAACGATAGTTATTGCACGTTGTTAAAAAACTAACAAATAGATTATGACTAAGGTCTTCGTTTCTCTCTCTTCTTGTTACAATGATGAATAAAAAAAGAAAAAAAAAAAATGAACAAGAAATTAAAACAAAAAAAGGAATAGAGAAGTTATTGTTTGATCATTTCAGCGATCACGATGCTGTTATTTTCAATAATATAAAAAATATACAAAAACAGGCCGAGTTCGTTGAAACAAAAACTGCATATGCAGTTTCGTTGCATTCGAAATTTCGATGATAAAAAAATAAGACAACATGATAACAAAACGTTAATATCATCAGTCTCGAAGGTTACGCGAAGAACGAAAATGCATATATATATATATATATACATATACATATACATATACATATACATATACATATACATATACATATACATATACATATACATATACATATACATATATATATATATATAAAGGTAAAAAAAGGAAGAAAAAGATTCATCAAAGAATCAAATTAGATTTGATTCATAACATCGATCGATCTCAAAAGCTTTCGGATTTGACGAGATTATGAAGATGTTTAAGACCATCGATCAAATCCATATGATGAGGTGGTTCGATTACGTTCACTTTACGCTCTCGAAAATATTCTCGCCTCTGCTTATGGCTATCCATGATCGAGCGCGTAGCTTCCTCGTTATCTCTATCCGTCGTGGTCTCGATCGGATCTTCTTGATCGCTCACCTGTACGATACTATCTGGTATGGGTAACGGCTTGGCCACTCCAATGCGTACGGTTCCTTTTGGTGCACCTTTCAGAGCCTGCACAGCTTGGTCGAGAGTTGCATTCTCTAAAGCGATATCGTTCACAAACAGAAGCCGATCACCTGGTATAAGTTGACCATCGACTTGTGCCACACCACCAGGAACGAGCGATCTTATTACTATCACAGTTTCGTTGGGGTTCATTGGATCCTGTACAAATAAATACAATGTGATATTATATGAAAAAGACAAGAAAAAAGAAGATTTATATATATAAGGAGGTGTCCAAAAAAAATGGAACTATACTTATACTATATATTATTGAGATCAAATAGATGAAAAAGATTCATAAAAACTTACGTCCGAAAATGATTCATTGAAAAATGTATGTTTTTAAAGATATTTATGATTTATTATTTTTGGACACCCTGTATGTATATGTATATATATATATATATATATATATATATATATATATATATTTATTCTATATATTATCTATATTCTGTGTATAATATTTATATTTTATAATTTGCAATATTATATTATTTATAGAGATCTCTATACGATATAATATTGAATAATTTTATATTATCTTTTATATTTGCATATAAATGATATATTATATTGCATAATACTGTATAATATTAATACTATATTATACTTTATAATACTATATTAGACTGTATAATGTTGTATTATACTGTATAATAGTATATAATATTAATACTGTATTATACTATTTCTTTCTTTAGAATTTATAGATCTATATAAATAATACAATATAACGTTATATTACAAATATATCGTATTTGAGGATAGACATTACTCCATTTTTAATAGAACTGTAGGCATTAGTCGGATGATTAATTTAAAGATTTGATTAACTTAATCACTAGTCTGGAAAATAAAAAAATCTGGATTCTCAAATCTCGATACAAACAAGTCGAGGATTCATACAACTTTTTTCATATACCTGATAATCCAAAATGGAGAACCCAAGGCCCCTCTCTCCTTTAACCAGCTCAATGATTTGCGGCTCTGAGCTCCACATAGCTAAACCCGTTAACGGCTCCAATGATCGTGATTTCATTTTGTTCAAGCTAGCGTCAGTAACTGTTGCAGTCGTTGTAGTTGAAGCTAAGGATCCGTCAGATTTCGCCTTTACCAGTCGATCCATTGTTGGTAAAAGATTTTGAAGGGATCCACCGAGAATACTCTGTATTTCATTTTTGTTTTATTCGTATTGTTATCGACGAAAATGTTCTTATAATCGATAAATATTAAATAACATTTGTTAACTTACTCTAGTCTGAAAAGCTGCCTGATGTTGAGCAGTGTCGATAGGACACAATGGATCCTGCGAGGCTACATTTCTTCCGCAAACCATACGAACGTGTATAGGCAATTCTTTCAAAACGCTAACTACTTCCATATGATTTATACCGAGCAAACGGTAACCATTTACCTTGAGGAACATTTAAATTCTTTGCGTTAATTATCTCTTTCTTTCTCTTTTATTTTTTATTATTTCTTCAGATAATCATCGATACATAACAAACGATAATTAAATAAATCTTACCTCCAGCAATTCATCTCCCGATCGCAACGTACCATTTTGACCGACAGGTCCTTCAGGTAGAATCGAACGTATATAATGATGAGGCCTCACTTCTTGTCCATTTTCAACATCCACCGTACCTTCTAAACTAATCCCAAGACCGCTACCTTCAGCAAATTTCTTCAACTGTGCTACCTATTAATAGAGAATGTTAGCAACGAGTGTTGTTATTATTATTATTATCATCATCAGATATAACAATCTTTGTATTATTGCATTTTGTGATAAATAATTCATGCGTATTTATGCATACCACTATCTCGGTATCAGGGCCTACGATCTTTTGCCATTTCGATTTTATGGCCGCACGAATTTGTGATGTGAGTTCGCTCGAAGGATCGCTTAAAAGTGCTTCAACGTTGGTAGCTTCGTCGAACTCATCCGTAACACTTATTTCACGATCTGCTTCTTGAAGTACGGCACTGTCTACGGTAGTATGCGATTCACCTTCAGGCTCTATCTCGGTAGTGGTGTCACCATCCTGGAAGAAAAAGGAAAAAAAAAAAGAAAAAAAAAAAAAGAAGAAGAAGAACACGATGAACTTCGTTATTATCTACGATCTTTTTGCAAAGTGAAGAAAGGTCAATGATAAAAGGTCGAATGAGCGGAACTCACCGCGCTTATCGGAAAACTGGGTAGGCTAGTTATCGACGGTGAACTTGGCTGAGGTAGTCTCAGCTCGCTAGCAGCAATCGCTTGTTGAAGTTGTTCGTACTTTGGTCCACGTAAATATCTTTCCAAGCAGAGAACAACGGTCTGCCCGGTACTTCTAAGAACTTCAACTGCCTCGTGATTCGAATAACCCTGTAGAGAATGACCATCCACCTCGACTATCCTATCGTTTATTTGTATCTTATTACTTAAGTCTGCCGCGCTACCCTCGCTTATGCTCTTGACAAAGATCCCCGAAAGTTCCTCTGAAAAATCATTACCAACCGTCCTCTGTGATCCTCGCGCAATATATGTTTATTTTTGTGCACGTCTTTTTTATTATTATTATTATTATTATTATTATTATTATTATTATTATCATTATCATTACTTTTCTTTTTATTCATTTGTTGTATCTTATTATTACGTTTATTTTTATTTTTATTCATTTATTTATTCATTTATTTTGTTTTCTAGCAGCACTGGCTCTCACCCTTCTCGCAAACGTAGCCGGCTATAGTGATCCCAAGGCCGTAAATATCCTTCTTAAGCTCGACGGTGAAACGCTCCATTTCTGGCAGTGAATTAACATCGATGGCGTCCATGGTGAGGACCGGTAGTTCCGGAATTTGTACCGGTACCGTCGGTATAACTGGCATCGCTCCAATTGGTATGGGGTTGCGTCTGGGTACCACATCCATGATGAGACTGGTTCTTGCCTTGAGAGAAGGGACACACATTTCGCCATTTATATTCTAATATCCCGTGTAATATCCCGATAGTATTCACGCGCCTGATCCGCATATTTGCGATGGGATATTCTAATATGTTTGCTGTTTTTTCTAGGGGGGATTTTTTTTTTCGTTTCGCTCGGAATATGTTCGTTTCGTTTCGGAATTTTGTTCACTCGGTTTTTTCTTTCTCTCTTATTATTATTATTATTATTATTTTTTTTTTTTTTTTTAATAATTTATAGCAGCATCGATCGTAGTAGCGCACATTAGTAGTAGTTGATCGACACGTTTCGTCGCACTCACGTCGGACTCCTGCGAATACATATAACCGTTGTCGTAACTGGCATCACCCTGTTGTACGTGTCGTATGTTGTAAGTCTCAGGTACACTGTGGACCAGGTATCTCTCCAATTCGTCCGGATCACCAAGGATCTTCGTTGGTACGATTGGAGCATGACTTCCGATGGCCTGAAAAAAAGAAAGAAAGAAAACAAAAATCGTAGAGTTATTCGGATCCTGACGGATTTAACAGATTGATATGATCATTCGATCAATGGGTTAATAATTGTTTTAATATGTTAGCTGGTTTTTTTTTGTTTTTATTTTTTTTATGAAAATCGATGGATTTGATATACCTGGAAATCTGGTGAGGTTGGTTCAACTGGTCTTGCGACAACGAGACGCACGTGTGTCCCTGATTGTCGTAGAACAGCTGCAACCTGTTCGCTTCCCATTCCTCGTAGATTGACATCTCCGATTTGGAGTATGTGGTCCCCACTTTGGAGCCGATTATCCTAAAAATTCAAAATATACAACTGCAGGAGTTAATATCTTTTCTTTTTTCTTTTTAGGTTTCCGTGTTAAAACGAGAGTAAAATTAAAAATAATGATTATATAGACTCTGGCTTTTCCTTCTTTTTCTTTTCTACTAATTTCTTTGACTAAATTAATCAGAATATAATTATTTTTGCATCAACTCTGATTTTTTCATTTGATTCCATTTCTTTCAGATTGATTTGTTTTATTAATTAAATGAAGTTCGAAGTCAGAGATGATGTAAAAATTCTGAAAAAGAAAAAAGAAAGAAAAACAAAGGATAAATAAATAAAAGAATAATTAATATTATCGTTCCAGTGGTGACCTTATCCAATAGAAATTATTACATCGATTTATAAATAAGTATCTCTTTTATAGAATCGATAAGTAATATTAATATCTTCTAAATATTTTTCATCCGAATAACGAAAAGAAAAAAAACAAAAAAAAACAAAAAAAAAGAAAACAAAAAACACAAAATATAAAAAAATCGTGGACGCTTATTTATTGCAACAATTTAAATGCATAATAACAAAATCTTATTAACAGTTAACATAACGACGAAATACATAGAATATACATGATACATGATACAAGTAAACCCGATTAGCCAACGTCCCTTTGATTTTCTTAATTCGAGGAAAAGTTCGATCGTTGAGGAAAAACGAGCTGTGTGCAACACTAATTATGGTATCCGCATAAAGAGCACATGTTTAATTTAAGCCTCCTTCGCGTTAATTACTTTAGCGATGATTTCCCTTTGAAGGTTTATCATACAACGTTTACCTGTACGTGTATGTAAATACATCTACGTTTACGTCTACGTCTACGATATACTATGTAAATACAAAGGGTGTTCTGAATGATATAGCTGTTTTTACCAGGATTCTATTAAGTCTATTAAACGATGAAGATAATCGCTTAACTTTAATGACTTCCAATTTTAACAGAATCCTGCATCCTGAAAAGCTTTCGAAAGTAAATATCCTTTCTCAATTAGTACAAGTTGAGTCTGCGAAGGAAGGCTCAGAAGAAATATCAGAAGGATAAACAGAGATAAAGAGAGGATGATGATGATGAGAGAAAGAGAGAGAAAGAGAGAAAAAGAGAAAAAGAGAGAGAGAGAGAGAGAGAGAGAGAGATCCTTTCGATTGGATACTCACGCGATCGGCGACGCCTCCTGGAAGGATGGTCTTGACGACGACGCCTGTGCTACGGCCTCCGATAATCCCAAATCCAAGACCGCTGCCATCATTGATAAGGTTTATCACTTCTACCTGCGCCCATTCCGTGTTCAGCTATAACATACGTCGTTCGCAAAAATTTATTAACGAACGAAATTTCTTTCTTTCTTTCTTTCTTTCTTTCTTTCTTTCTTTCTTTCTTTCTGTCTTTTACTTTTTCTTTTTTATTCATTTAGTTATTTATTTATTTATTTATTTATTTATTTATTTATTTAAACGAAATGTAATTACGCATAAGATCGTCGAGTTTAAATCAAATTAATTCATTAAATAATTATATCTTAATATATCTTTTCTCATTTTTCTTTCCTTCTTTTTTTTTTTACATTTTATATATAAAATGTAAGGATAATGTTAAATGATTGAATAAATAGATTGATATTATTTATATTTAATATATAATATTAATTAACCTATTTCTTTTTCTTTTTCTTTTTTATTTACAGTTAACATAGGTGTATCACATATGAGTGGTACATTTAAGGATATTGTTATTTTTTTACTTCATGCTATAAATATAATAACTTATTAGAAAATTGTGTATATATATATATATATACCGTTGATCGTAATCGTTAATGGATATTGGTAAGGATCGAAGAGATTTATTTTGATCGTGATCATATGGGAGGGAATAAAATTTGATGATTCAACGTTTGCAAGTTTTCGCCATGGCAAATCGCGTCGTTCCACGTCCACGATATAATACGATTTTCTTGCTCGTTATCGTCGTCGAGAAGACGAGAACGACAACGACGAGAAGGAGGAAGAGGAAGAGGAAGAGGAAGAGAACGAAGGAAGCTAGAAGCAAAAAAAAAAAAAAGAAGAGCAAGATAAGAAAAAAAAAGAAAACTAATATAAAAAAGGTAAAAGAACGAAGAATTCGACGATAATAATATCGTGACTTTCGAACGAAATATAATATTGAAATTTTTATTTAAGAGATTTTTACTAAAGTACTTTTTATGTTTAATTTACTTGTTTGTTTGTTTGTTTGTTTTTTTTAATTCGTTTACTTCTTTTTAACCGCTTTTTCTTTCACTGATTCTATTTTTTACTTATCAATTTACTTTTTTTATTTGTTCTTTTTTCTTTTTTCTCTCTTTTCTCTTTCTTTTTTTTTGTTTGTTTGCTTATAATATATTTCTTGTCAGTCAAGTAATAATGAAATCCGGGCTAAAGGAAATAATTAAAATACTAATTAACGAAGTCCCAAGAGTAATTTCCCCTTCATTTTCAACAACGTAGGGTAAAACGGACAGGCTCGAATTTGTTCGCCGTAATAAGTTAATTTTAACGTCTTGCAAAGGAAAATTTCGGGCTATCGTCAAAATCTCTGACACGTGTTTTTGCAAGGGGGAAAAGAAATTGAAAAAAAAAAAACAAGAAAGAAAGAAAAAGAAAAGAAAGTAAAAAGAAAGAAAAGGAAAAAAAATATATATATATATACAGATAAACAAGAAGATACACGAAAAAGTTAAAACAAAAAAAAAACCAGACAAACAAAGAAAAAGAAAATTAAAAAAATATATAAAAAGAGAATAAAAAAGAATGAGGAGGGAAAAAAATAAAATAAGAAGAAAAAATAAAAAGATAATGAAAATACTGTAATAGGACCGAAGATAAATTCTACGTGACGTGAAGTAATATTTCGGAAGAAACCGGGAAAGTTTGTGTGAAAGAGGAAGAAAGAGGTGGAAATGACGAAGAAGGAGCAGAAGGAGGAGGAGGAGGTGGAGGAGGTGGTGGTGGAGAGGGTTGGGATGGATGTGGTGAAGAAGAATAAGGAGATGTAGGATAAGGAGAGTTGGGAAAAAGTCGTATGGTAGCTGAGATGAAAGGAGCGTGGAATAAAGAGAGAGAGAGAGAGAGAGAGAGATATCCTGCTGATAAAAAAAAAAGAAAGAAAAAAGATAAGGAGAGGTAATAATAGGGTAGAAGAAAAAAAAAGAGTATCTTTAAAGGTACTTCTTTTTTCTTTTTTGTATTTCGATAAAAAAAATTGGAATTTTATAGCGATCCAACGATTAGTACGCACGGTTAATGAGTTTTTAATGACCTTCTTCGTTCTTCAAATTTTTGTTTGTGTTTCCTCTAATTGCATGCCATATCGAAAACAATGTTTAAAGAATAGTTAAAGATAAAAAAATTCGATCGTCCGGATCGATCATCGAAACTGTCATCGATTCTACGATAAAAATGATTTATATTAACGATACCTACGATTTTTATTTTTTCCTTGCTGTTGCTGTTGTTAATAACATTTTTTTTTTTTTTTACTTCATGGGACGTATAATTTATTGAAAAGATAAAAGAGAAATACGATGAAATTTACAACGTGGTAGACGTGATAAATCGCAATGTAGAACGTATTTGATAAAGTAAAATCGATTATTTAAACGATCATTGGTTCTATGACATAGATGCATAGAACAAAAAATATTTATCACGACACACACACAAAACTTTTATATTACATGCACAGTTCATTCACAAACAAAAAGAAAAGAAAAAAGTTTTAAAGCCTCGGTTTTAAAGCTGGATTATCTAAACAACCATCGAATTTACGAGAAAAACGTATAGAAACAAAAATATTCCTCCCAATTATATCTAAAACTTTCGTTAATAACACACTTTCGTAGGACGTACGGTTTCAGAAAAGAAAAGGAAAAAAAAAAAAACAGAAAGAAAGAAAGAAAGAAAAACGAAAAAATCCCTAACAAAGAAACGATGAAAGTTGTAACAATAGATACTATAATTCAATAATTCAATAATTCAATAAACCAATAAAATTCATCGATTTCCTTATTCGTTCAATTTCTTCTTTTTTTTTCCCCTGCTTATAAAATCAACGTTGTTGTAAAAATGAAGGAATAAATATACTTACCACCATGTCAGGGCCACTCTTAGAGGCGTCACTGACAGCGGAAGGGCTCCTTTCGATGACGAGGCCTCCGTGAACGGTGCCAGGTGGTATCGGTGTAGAAGTTGGTGTAGGTATAGGTGTTGGTGTCGGTGTTGGTGTTGCTGCAGAAGTGTTGCTAGCAGGTTGACTTGATTTAGGTGTCGGTGCTGGAGTGACAATCGACGACACTGACACCGATTGATCTTTGTCCGAGCCAATTTGATTGTTATTGTTATTGTTGTTGTTGTTGTTGTTGTTATTGCCGTTGTTCCCCGCAGTACAGACGGCTGCAACTCCTCCAGCTGCTGCGGCCGCTGTCGAACTCGAACCTCCGGACAATTCATCCGTCGGCAAAGAATTCCCAATGTCTGATAAATTATACGAATTTCAATAAGATCGATCGAAAATAGGAAGTCTTTTCCTTTCTCTTGGCAAAGCCATTAGATAGAAATAGAAGAACTTTCTCTCTGTCTTTGTCTTTGTCTCTATCTTTGTCTCTGTCACTCTCCTTCTCTGTTTCTCTCTCTCTCTCTCTCGTCGGAAGCAATCTTCTTCCGATCGACAGGACGCTCAGCTTTTATTCTATTCGACTAGATTCCATTTTCTGCGAAGGGACTATGAACTAAATCTTTTCATCAGACAAGATAGTGGGAGAAGGAGAGAGAGAGAGAGGGAGAGGGAGGGATAGAGAGAGGGAAAGGGAGAGAGAGAGAGAGAGATGGAAAGGGAGAGGGGGAAGGGAGATAGAGAGAGGGAGATAGAGAGTGGGAGTGACAGTACATTTTTTTCATGTACATACATTAATTTACATTATGCTGAAAGCTAATTAAAATTGTACGACCATATACTAACTTGCATTCAGAGAGAAAGAAAAAGAGAAATGTGTGTGTGTGTAAAACTTTAATTCTATCTTGGCTAAGCTCTTGAATGAACAGTAGGATTACAAAAGACATAATTATTTTAATATACAAGTTAAAAGTATAATGCAGAGACTGTATAATAAGGGAACATAAGAAATAAGGAGAGTAAGAAATAAAAATGATTATTAAAAATAAAGAAAATATTGTAGATAAGTATCTCTTTCTAAGATTGAGATAAATATTATAAAAAATAAATATCTATGTGTATGTGTCTATATATATATATGTATATATATATGCGTGTGTGTGAGAGAGAGAGAGAGAGAGAGAGAAAGAGAGAGAAATTGATAAACAAGTTTTATTTTTTTTTATTTCATAAGAAAACTTTTACGTGAATGGTAAAATTAAATCATACGTAGAAAAAAGAAAAGAAAAATATCGAATTAAAAATATTAAAATGAAATATTAAAAGAAAATATAAATAAAATGAGATTGAGTTAATCGAAGGACAAGAAATCTAACAAAGAAAGAGAAACAAAAAAGAAAGAAAAAAAAAATAAAAAGAAAAACAAGAAAGGAAAATTGTCTTGCTGATGTACCGAAGAAGAATGGGATTCAAAGATTAAGATCAGTATAGTATACGACTCGGACTACTATACTTCCGACAAAACAAAAGCTCATGATAAAAGCTTTAGAAAGACAAGACTGTAACATTGAGAAAATGAAAGAAACGAGAAAATATCTGCTGCATTTTCGTATAACTGACGTCCATTCAACTCTAACTATTACATAAAAACAAACACGCGAATGATCCACAATAAATCTCATAGGAAACGTTTAGATTACAATTAAACTGCTACATAAGAACGATCACGTGGATATGATCCATAATAAATCTCGTATATACGTTTAGATTCCAATTAAACTACTACATAAGAACTATTACGTGAACGTGATCTATAATAAATCTCATACACACGTTTACGTTCCAATTTAATTACAACATAAAAAAGAACGATCATGTGGATGATCTATAATAAATCTTATATAGATACATATATACACGCGGATGTTTAGGTCTCAATTTAACTACTAGATAAGAACGATCACGTGAATGATCTATAATAAATCTCATAATACCCTTTTAAGGGATTTTTTCTTTTCTTTTATATATTTGTTACAATAAATTTCGCGTTAGAACGATAATGTTATTATTTAGTATCGTCTAAATGGACACTTGAGACTTTCGTTATTAGAGATCATAAAAAAAGAAAGAAAAAGAAAAAAAAAGAAAAAAGAAAAAAGAAAATAAAAAAGATCACGTTGACATGAAAGAAGATATTATTAAATACCTTGGGTGCTTCTTGCTACGACCAACTCGACAAGACCACGAGCTTTCTGAAGGATTGAGATCGCTTGCTCGTGGGAGATATTCGAGTCTAAAGGTTGTCCATCTATTGCCAATATTTGATCACCTTCTAACAAGCGACCATCGCTGAAACCAAAATGATCCAGGATTTTTATTATTATTATTATTATTAATATTATTATTATTATTATTTATTACTTATTATTATTATGTTATATATTACTTATTATTATATATTATTTACTATTATTATCTATTATTATTAATTTGTCTGAGAAGTTTGTATATAAATATACGTATGTATTAAAACATATCGGTATACGGTATAAATGTATGCATGTAAAAAAATTATTAGTCTAAGAGAAATTTTCATTTAAATATTGCTAAGAAACCATATAGATGCGATTAAAATATGGGAGGAAAGTGATAATTTCTCAGCTTACATTACATCATTATTCTGCGTTTACCTTACGTCATTATTCAACGCGTATAATAATGGTGTACGGCAAGTGTAGAATAAGCCCCGAAAAAACGCAGAGTAAGGGTAGAATAAGCTTAGAGTCCTTATTACGAAAAGAAAATCTTTCGAGTTTTCGATCATTCAATTTCTTACATTATCGAGGATTTATACATTTTTTATCTTTCTTTTTTTTTTAAATAAACAAAATAATATTTGTTATTAAAATAATAATTTAGATAATTTCATTGCGTTATGTTTTTAGTTTTAATAAAGTTATATATTTAGATATTTCATTACAAGTCCTTATTACGAGAAAAGAAAGAAGAAAAAAAAACTAAAAGTCTGTTTTTTAATTATTAACAAAATGGATTCCGGTATTATTGCATTATTTAAATAAATAAAGAATAAAAAATACTTGAAAACGGTGTTTGTTTCAAATCTCTACGATATTTCGTTCCGAAAAATCAATCAAAAGAAAACATTCAATTATTTAAATTATTAACAAAATCGATTTTATTATAACAATATTACGACATTATTTAAATAAATAAAGAATAAAAAATGCTTGAAAACGGTGTTTGTTTCAAGTCTCTACGACTTTTCGTTCCGAAAAATCAATTAAAAGAAAAAATTCAATTTTTTAAATTATTAACAAAATCGATTTTATTATAACAATATCATTGCATTATTTAAATAAATAAAAAATAAAAAACCTTTGAAAACAGTGTTTGTTTCAAGTCTCTACGACTTTTCGTTCCGAAGATATAGCCTTCGAAAGATTTTCATTCATAATTTGTATAGAACAGCTGTTCGTAGTAATAGTAGTGGTAATGTAGTAAGGCCTCGTAAATTCTCGGAATTTATATAGGTCAGTGTGTCACCGAGTTAATTTGAATGAAATTATATAGGTCAGTGGGTCATCGTAAATGTCTTCTACTAATATGGGAATATCTCCGAAACTAAAAATCGTAGAGACTTGAATCAAACACCATTTTAAAGGACAAAATTTTCTCTATTTTTACAACATATTGTTAATAATTAATTAACAATTTGTTATAAACAATTTTTATAAACAAATTCTTATAAAGTAAAATCATGTTATTATGACGAAAAAGGAATTCAGATACCGTCCTATTAATAAAATTATATTAATTATTATAAACAAATTACTTTTTTTTATCGAAAAACCAACTTTTTTCAATATAATTAATAACAAAGTCTTTCATTTACACGGGACTATTTCCGAAACTAAGAGTCGTAGAAACTTCAATCAAATGCCATTATAAAGTATAAAATTTTCTTAATTTTTCCAACATATTGTTAATAACCAATTAATTATTTAACAATTAATGAATTTGTTATAAATAATTTTCATAAACAAATTCTTACGAAGTAAAATCATCTTATTTGAACAAAAAAGAAATTCCGATTTCAACTGGATTTATAAAATTACGTTAATTGATCAATAATTAATATAAAATAATTACTTTTTTATCAAACAGTTTCTTTCTGTACTATTAATTTCAAAATCTATTAATTTCAAAAATAAGCTTATCTTATAATTTATATATTTTTACATTTTACAATTACACCTTATTGTTATTATTATTATTATTATTATTATTATTATTATTATTATTATTATTATTATTATTATTATTATTATTATTATTATTATATAACGTTAGAGAGACACGAGTAATATAATTTTCTTTTTAGATAAAAAAAAAGAAAGAACAAGAAATTGGATAACATAGGATTAAACGAGACATGAGTGGAAATTTCTGGGACAAACGATGTATCGAAAATGACGTCGTGTCCGGTTCAATAGATTGAAATTTGCAAGCCTAACAAGGGTACATGTTCGGTATTTAGTGGCTCGACGCGGTTACGTTACCTAATTTTGTTGAAAGCGAATTTGGTATCCTCTGCTGACGCTAATGACACTGAACTCCGTTCTCTCTCTCTCTCTCTCTCTCTCTCACACACACACACACACACACAGGCACACACACGCACACAGAGAATATAGACATGTATGTATACATACATGTATACATTTACTCTCCCAAATCTATTCATTTCCTCGATTCAATAGAAAAGTCGTAGTCATCCAGAATGATATTGCACATGCGCACATACTATGTGTGTGTGTGTGTATATATATATATATATATATATATATATATATATATATATATATATATATAAACATACGTACTCGTGTCTATGCAAAAGAGAAAACAAAATTATCGGGAAAACGCGACCGCATTTCCGCTTGATCGTACAACGATTTTACTTTGTCATTCGAGCCATGAAATGAACGTAGAATCGCTTGTCTATACACACTCGTTTCTGCATATTTTCTACGACCAAACGATTCGACACGTTTTATTGCTTGTTAACCATACCACTATGATCTTTTTTCGAGGATTTATTCTATATTCTTTATTTATTTATTTATTTATTTATTTATTTATTTATTTATTTTTTCAATCGTTACGGCCAACGTACTGTATAGAATTCAAAATATTTTTCAGCTTTAATAAATTGCGAAGAAAAAACAAAAAAAAAGAGAGAGAGAGAGAGAGAGAGAGAGAAAAGAAAAAGACAATATGACATCTGTTGATTTTGTTGAAAAAGAAAATTAATTTCTTTTTTAAAAGAATTTATATCTCCACTATTCGAAATATACAGTCTTTTTTCTTTTTTTTCTTTTTTTTTTTACGAGAAAGAGAGAGATAGAGAGACATCATGGAACACGTTTAAAAAGTATAAAATTCAAAATATTGTTCTCTTTTCATTGATTAATTTTCTCGTTTCGTATTGAAAGAATTCTGAGATAAAAATCTATTATCTAGATATGTTTGTTAAAATTGTTTTCCCTATTGAAAAATTAGAAATTTTTTTCCCACTTTTTTTTTTATTTTTCTTAAAGAGAGAGAGAGAGAGAGAGAGAGAGAGAGAGAGAGAGAGAGAGAGAGAGAGAGAGATAAAAAAGAAAGAAATCATAGAACACGTTCAAAAAGCAATGGCAAGCCTCGAATGAGAAGTAGAAATCGAGTAAAGAGAAGATAGTAGTAAAAGGCAGCGTATAGTCAGCCACGTACTATATTACATACGTTCAACGTTCGGTAAATTTAATAATAGAAGTCTAGTTACACTCGTTGCACGCATTTCACTCTTTTCTCTCTTATCTGAAAGCAAGAAAGCAAAAGAGAGAGAGAGAGAGAGAGAGAGAAAGTGTCTCGACCTCGTCATGATTCATGCGAGTAAGAATGATGCAAGTTACGTTAAAATTACAATGATAAACTTTTGTCCGTGAGATAGCTAACGTCGACCTCGTTTTAATTCATAAATTCTTCTTTTTCATACACATTTTTCAAAGTAAAATTAAAAAAAAAAAAGAGAGAGAGAGAGAGAGAGAAAAAAAGGATAAATAAAAAAAGAAACAAGAGATAGAGAGAAAGAGAGAAAAAGAGAGGAAAGTGTAGCGTCATGTTTCATAATTCCGTATAAAGAGAAAAATATGAAAGAATATACTTTTTGAAGAGTAACGAAGATGACATAGAGAAATAGATGAATAGAGAAATACAGAAAGAGAGACAAAGAGAGAGAGAGAGAGAACGTGTGTGTGTGTGTGTGTGTGTGTTAAAAAACAGAGTGTGTGTAAAAAAAATAGTGAAGTGAGAAAAGCATTTGTGAAAAGGCACGCACGTACATTTACATCATCGGATGATGAGAGAAAGAGAGAGAAAATGGTTTGTCGTCATGAAATAATAAAAGCCAACCCTTTTGAAAAGCCCATTCAGTATCGCAAAACAGGACAAAGGGACGGACTATTCGTACTTTCTTCAATCCTTCCAAGAACCCACTAAATTATGAATGAGACGAATATTGCAAGCTAAAACTTCCTCTTTCCTTCTCTTCCTGTCTCTCTCTCTCTTTCTCTCTCTGTCTCTCTTTTTCTTTCTCTCTTTTAGTTTGGGATTACTTCTAGGGTTTTACCTTAGGCACGTTTCAACGCATATGTTATACCTCACGTAAGGTACGAAAATCGAAGAGAACCCACAAAATTCAAATTCAAACTCGTCGGAACTCATACCCACAGTGAATTTAGATCCCAAGCCTGGATTATAAAGTCTACTCGTAGGATAGAGTGAGAATAAGAGAACGAGAGAGAGAGAAAAAGAGAGAAAGAGAGATAGCGAATGAAGAGGAAAGAGAGTGCTATGTTGTTTATTATCGTTAAGATTTTATCGGTAGATCCTTAATGGCTGACTTTCTCAGAAACAATGCTTTTCTTCGTTACTTAAACGACCTCTGTTCGTTCTTATATTATTTCTTACGAGTTACGTACCGAGTTTTCCATGTAGAGTTAGAAGAGAGAATGAGATGAGAAGATAGAATTATAATTAACAGTAAAGTCTGATTACAGACTTATACTTTCTACTTTCGTTCTTTAACGTGATTTTTTTTTTTTTTTTATGAAGAAAATTGTAAGAAAAAAGGAAGAAAAAATAGTATATCGTTTGTTAATTGAACAGTGTAACAATTAAATTTATACGCGTTCTCTTCTTTTTTTTTTTTTTTTTGGATAAAAATTTCAAGGAAGAAAGACATTATAATAAATTATTAAGTCGATATTAAAAGGTCTTAACTTTTTTTTCTCTCTTTGCTCTTTCTAACGTATGATTTATTTTTGTAAGAATTTTATGAGAATGAAAGATTCTATAACTACCAGCTATTATCGTGAACATTTTTATTTATTTATTTATTTATATATATATTTTTTTTTCATGAAATTCTATGCAAATTATTCATGCAGATACGTTACAGCGCATATTAATCTATATGAAAAATGAATAATATGCGATAATTTTCTCAAACCGTATGCAAATAATTTTCGGAGAAAAACATTATAACAAGTTATCATCAATAATTCTGATAAAATTTCATGTAATATTAAATGATGGGCGCATACGTTAGATCGAGCATTAATCAACATGAAACATTAATATATTGTAATTTTCCAAGCATATGCATTTAAGTGTTTAACAAATGTATCATCCAACCATAAACGTACTTTGACGACTACTGTCATAAATTTTCTCGATATTACTATACGGAATACAAAGTATGTATGTATACGTATATGAATATGTATTTACTATTTACATAGTTATGTAGAAATGTAGCAGGTGTGAAAGTAATAAATCATAATTGTTCGTTCATAATCGACCTTTAAAAAATCCATAATATATATATATATATATATATATATATATATATATATATTATGCGTACGTACGTACGTATATATGTATATATATGTGTATGTATGTATATATGTACCAACACTCACTCGCGTAATTGATTAACGGCCATGTTGAACGGCTCGTTTAAATACCGCTAAGTAAGCGAACCTGATAGAAGTTCGATGACGCATCGATGCGGGCACCGACAACGATCGATCGATTCTGTTTCGTACAGTTTGTAATGGAAACGAGAAGCAGACCCTATAAATCTTGTCTTTAATAAACCGAACATCGTTGCCTTTGATCTCTATCTTCTCGACGTTTTAACGAGATTACGTTCGTGCTTGAAATTGAAGATAAAGAAACCGATATTTTTCTTTACGTTTCTTGACACAGTTAAAAATCTCATTTAAGAAAATAAAAAAAAAAAAAAAAAAAGAATCATGAAATATCTTTCCTTCTTTAAACAGATTAAAATTTGGGAGCACAGTTTTTTCTTTTTACTTAGAATCATTTATCTATTAAAGATTCAATCTCAAGATATTAGATCTTAATCCAAAGATTCTAAATATTTAGTTTTTAAAGATTAATTTGATCTAATAAAGATTCTAAATAATCTTTGAAAAGAGAACAATTTTCAAAGGATGAAAATGTATTATATAATGTAAATAAAGATATTATTATGTTATACAGTATTCGACTTTTCTTCGAAGATATTTTCACGAATATAGTCATAAATATTTAAAAAAAACAATATATATATATTTTTCACTTCGATTAACTATTTTATATATATATATATATATATATATATATATATATATATATATATATACAGAAAGAGAGAAAAAGAGAAAGAGATCACAATAAATATTTTCCTTAAATTTGTTTGATTTTATTAAAAAAAAAGTCCATACAAATGAAAGAAAATAATAGGTAGATCTTTTCAATCGAAAAGAGAATAAATCGATAATTTTAAAAATATTGAGAAAATGCATTTGGGTAAAAATTGTTTTAAACGAATAAACATCGATGGTTCGATATTCCTTTATCGAAAGGAAGAAAAATAACGTTTAAAAAAGAAAACGAAGAAGAAAAAGAAAGAGATAGATATACTTTAAGAAAGGTTCGTTCGATATTTTGGACGAGGGAACGTTATCCATCATTGCTAGTGACGGTTCGAGCTCAACGACGCGTCATCGCTTTTATATCCAAGAAAACGATAAAACGTTAGAACGAAACGGCATACACATCTTTTCTCGACTCTATCGAGAACATTTTCTTCGCCTCAAGGAGCGAAAGGGGAGTTCCCTTTCCCTTCTTTTCTATTTTGCGATAAGGTCCTGAACATATTTTTCTGTTCGCTTATCATCAAATTTATCTGCTAGGAAAATTCTTTATCTTTCAATACTGTCTCTCTCTCTCTCTCTCTCTCTCTCTATGTATTCGAATCATTCAAAAAATGATGAAATTTTTATTAATAATAATAATAATTATTATTACAATAAAAACAATAAATAGTGATAGATAAATAAATAAATAAATATATATATAGTGTGTATAAAATATAAATATATGTATATTAAATATATATATATATTTTTTTATAATAGTTTCAAGTATTATAAACTATATGATTAATTAAATTGTTTCCTTGTACTAAATGAAATCCCTTCTTTTTATTAAATCCATTTTCGTAACATTAAAAGCATATGTAACATTAAAAAAGAAAAAAAGAAAAAGAAAAAAAAAAGAAAGAAAGGAAGAAGTTCTAAGTATACTTTTGGCCATAGAAATTTTACTACGATTGAAAGAAAAATAATAAAAGTAAATAAAAGTAAATTCTCGTAACATGTAAATGGATAATATCTCATCTAAAAATTTTCCACTACGTTTATGCGCTTTCCGAGAATTAAGATTACCTATTCCTCTCGTGTGCACACGCGAGTTTATGGCTTTGGCTGATTACTCATTGATAATACTACTTACATAGAGAGAGAAAGAGAGAAAGAGATTAAGCTTGCAAATAAGTTCGATAACGTTTCAATATCTTTCACCATGCGTTAAATTTGAGCAAACCTGCTAAAGGATTCGTAGTTTGCATGGAATGTATTCCTCTATACAGATTTAAAAGGATCCTTCATAAAAAGATAAAAAAAATAGAGAGAAAAAAAGAAAGAGAGAGAGAGAGATTGACAAACAACCAAAAAAAAAAAAAAATAGAATGTATTTTATACAGAATGATCCAACATTTATGTTCTATGAAGATAACAGTTTCCTCTTTTTTTTTTTTTCTTCGAGAAAATTTCATAGTCAAAATGTTAGTTTATCTAAGCTTGTGAATGAAATAAAAGTCGATTGCTTGTCATACATCCACATACAATCAACTAACACAAACGCACACACACACATACACATCACACATTCATTCATTCATCCATCCATCTCAATTTTTCTCCGTCTCTTTTTAGATTTATTTTTCGTCGTTCACTCCCTCCCTCCCTCTCCCTCTCTCTCTCTCTTTCTTTCTTTTTTTCTCGTTCTTTCTCTCATTCTTTCTCGTTCTTTCTCTCATTCTTTCTCGTTCTCTCTTTCTACTTTTATCTAGTAACATTTGTATGTTAGCTTAGGGACACGTTCAATCTGACTAAATGAAGTCACGACCACGATAAAGTCTAGTCGACTTTTCACAGATGACGCTTCGTACCGGAAAGGTACTACTACTGTCGCGGCCCACTTCGTCACACGATTGCCATGCGAACTGGAAATATCGAGCACGAGAGTATTCGCAACACACTAGAGTGTTCAATCTCTTCTTTTCTTATTATAAATGATATATATATATATATATATTTTACGTAGACATTTTATGTAGAAAAAAAAATTTATTCTACTTTACGTGGATATGGGAGTGCCCGTTTGCGCATTTTTATTGTTTGTATACTTTGTGTTTTATACTTTTTTGTATACATGAGTGTTTACACTTTTTCGTCGAACATTAAAAATTCATTGCTAACCTTGGTACAACCTATTTGAACTTGGGAACTTCTTCGTAACTCGCCCTATGAATATTTACATCCAATATCTCGAGATTAATTTTTCGAGACGATTACTTTGCATATATATACATATACAATGTTGTTCGAAGTTGTTCTTCTTCTTCTTCTTTTCTTGTCTCTCTTTCCCCCTTTTTTTCTTTATTCATCGACCGGAGGAAATAAAAAGGGAGAGTTTCCAAGTCGATATTGTAAGAAAAATTGGCAGAAGGAAAGAAAAAGAAAAAACAATTAAATAAAGAATACAAAATAATAAAAATAATATTAATAATGATTGACAATCACACTTTTTTCGTTGTCGTCTAGTATAGACAATTCGTAACAATCGAGATCTATCCGCGGTATATAATGTTCTTTTCTTTTACACAACGTATGTGTTGTCATTTGAAGATTATATATATACACACATACACATACAAATGTGTATGTATATACGTACATTGACGACATGAACTGTTACGACTGTATCCAAGCTGTGTCGAGTTCGAATCAATAACGAATCTCTCTCTCTCTCTCTCTCTCTCTCTCTCTCTCTCTCTGTCTTTCTCCCTCTTTCTCTCCCCATTCCTAACCAACCCTCTTTCTTTCTTCTTCTGCTTTTTTCCTGTCTCTCGGTCACGGAAAAGAAATAAGTGAAAAAAGAAACATGTGTCCTATTGGCTCGTAAAAATCCGATTGTAAATAAGCCAACATTGTTGTAGATACATGGACGGAAAGATAATCTATATTGTATTTCAATGATTCTCTCTCTCTCTCTCTCTCTCTCTCTCTCTCTCTCTTTCTCTCTCTCTTTTCTTTCGTTTTCTTTCCACCGAACAAAATCAATTTTCGTTTAATCCTTCATCTGGTACCATTCTATTCGTCCTTCAATCTTCGTAAAAAGAGTGTTGAAGTTGACCTATTAAAAGATTTCTTTCTTTACCGAGAATGTACAAATATTTTAGTACAAGATAAATGAATTTGGTGTGTGGGTGTATGTGAGTCTCTCTCTTTCTCTTTCTCTTTCCATATATGTGCGCGTGCGCGTCTGTGTGTACACGTTTGAGATATTACTTCGTGCCCGACTTACAATAGGTCACTATCACTGAAATCTTTATACTTTTAATTAAATGAATATTTGTAATTATTTCCTATTAAACATTTATCTATAATTAATTATTATCTATAATCTAATATTAATATTTCAATAAGAAATAAATTAATTGAATTTTTCTTCCTGTTTGATCTACAATAAGCGATTACTAATTACACTATTACTATTCTCATGTTTACATTATAAGATCTCTTGTTAATCAATATTTTAATAAGAAATAGATAAATTTAATCTTCCTTTCTATCTGACCTATAACAAGGCACTACTACTCTCTTATACTATTTATTATTCTTATATTTATATTGAGATTTCTTGTTTTATTAAGAATATTTTAGTAGCAAATAAATGAGTTGAATATTTCTTTCCGGCTAACCTATAAAAGACAATTACTATTACCACTTATTTTATACCCTTTCTCTTTTTATTATTCTAAAATTTATATTAAAAAAAAAAAAAAAAAAAAAATGTCTTTATTTATCAGGAATATGAGAATAGTTTAATAGAAAATAAATCAATGGAATGCTTCTTTCTATCTGACATATAAAAAACAATTGCTATTAACATTTATTTTATACTCCTTTTCTTTTGATTATTTTTTGAATATTTATATTTAAAAGAAATGTCTTTGTTTATCGAGAATATAAGAATATTTTAATAGAAAATAAATCAATGGAATGCTTCTTTCTATCTGACATGTAATAAACAATTGTTATTATCATTTATTATATATCATTTCTTTTTTTTTTTATTCTACACATATTTAAATAATAAGAAAATTTTGAAAATATAATAAATGAATTCGTTGTATTTCTTCATAACTGAATACTTATTTTTAATTAATATTCCTTCCAATGTATCTACTATAAAATAACTTTTTGATACTTAGTAACGAAAAGAAAGATGAATAAAGAAAAAGAAAAGAGAGAGAGAGAGAGAGAGAGAGAGAGAGAAATATATAATAAATCAGGATCTTCGTAAAAGCCTCTACTAAATTCTTGCAATTTCGTTTATGCTTAATTCATCTGATAAAATTGCTACATATCGCATAAGTTATTTAATTTCTCCCTATATTGCGTTAGTCCCCTTGACTAGAAGCGAATCTCCCAACGGTATACAACTTTTACATTTGCTCCAATTTATACAGCTCTTTCGAGAGCGGGGAAAAGAGAGAAAGAGAGAGAGAGAAAGAGAGAGAGAGAGAGAAGTATAGAAAGGGAGGAAAAATAAAAAAATAAAAAAATAAAGAGAGAGAGAGAATATAAGGGAAAACGGACGAGAAGTTCGACGTCGAATATCATGAATGCATTCAATATATATATATATATATATATATATATATATATATATATATATATATATATGTGCACACGTATGTGTACAAGCCGCAAAAACGTTTAACTCGTGTGCACAGCTCGTTAAAAATAATTCGAACGAACGTTAACGTACGTATGGAATTCCAGAGTGTGTTTTCATGTTTTCAACCCACCAACGCACGACGTCATTTCCTGATAATATCTTCGATTTCTGTGAATTCTAGCGTTTTTATCTCTTTCTCATTCTTTTTTTTTTTTTTTCATTTGGTCTGGTTCGTTTGAGAATAACAAAAAATTTATTTCAAAGAATAAAAAAAAAAAAAAAAAAAATAATAATAATAATAATAATAATAATAATAATAATAAAAGAATAAGAAAAATAATCGTAAAATTTCAATATATCTTTTTATTTCTATACGTTGGAAAAATTTATTTGTTATTGGGAGAAAGAAAAAAATAAAAAACGAAAAGAAAATCTACCATTATCGTACTGCCAAGAATTTTGCAATTATTGTAAATTTATTATAAAGAGTAGACAAACGATATACGATATACGACGATACGAGAGATGGGATAAGCGGCCCTTTTTTTCTTTTTCCCCATGGCTCGTATAACTCTTTAATGTTACCCCCATGAAGAAACCGCAACCGCTCGAATAGTTTTCCTTTCCGGCCATTTTCCCCATTATGCTTTCGGATAAATCCCCTCGTCGAACGAGATATCGTTCTTACGCAAGTTTTTCACCAGTATCTGGTTAACGACAATAACGCGATCAATTTTTAAATATTTCGTATAAAGATAAAATGGAACGTTTGAACCTTGAATACAAAGTTTCGTAGAATAAAGGATTTCAAAATTGTTATATAAAAAAAAGAAAGAAAAGAAAGGAAAGAAAGGAAAAGAAAAAAATTTCAAGAAAAAAGATAAAAAATGTTATACATACGTCAAACGTTTTTCATTCAATTAAATTTAATAATTTCATCTTTAATTGCACTTGTTTCTTTTATCGTTTTATTCATTCATTCATTCATTCATTCATTCATTCATTCGTGTATTTATTATTATTTTTGTCTTAAATAGAAATGAATATATTAACATGGAAAAATTTATTCGAGAAGAAAAATAAGAAATATGAAACAAAATTAATTTGTTATTATAATTACGACAATAATACGAATTTTTAACTGGCCTTCGTTCTTCTTTTTTATTACCCAATAAAATGAATGAAACATTTCAACCATAAAAGAAACATTACTCTAATTATCCAATTTCTCTAAAAGTCCATAACCGTTATCGTTATTTGATAGTACAACCACACATTAAATAAATGTATCTCTAATTATATCATTCATATCGAATCCATTACATTTTCAAGATATTCAATAAAACAACGTAATATTCAGTTACTTTTAACATTATCAAAATATTTGTATCTTTTTACAGAGAGAGAGAGAGAAAGAGAAACAAAAAAAAAAGAAAAGAAAAGAAAGAAAGAAACAAAAACGCACATAATCAGTTATTTTTCCAAAAAAATATCTAACGACGAACATCCTTACGAAAATAAAAAAGGAACAATAGGGAAAGAAAAATAAATAAATAAGTAAATAAACAACAAATAAAAAGTTATGATGATAAAAAAAAAAAAGAAGATATTCTTTGATCTCATTCTCTTTCATGTTTTCAGAAAAACAAACAGATATCAAGAGAGATCACCAAAGAGAAAGAAAGAAAGAAAGAAAGAAAGAAAGAAAGAGAGAGAAAGAGATTCAGAAAGAAAAAATAAGAAAAAGAGAAAAAAAACAAAAAGAAAGAAAGAAAGACATACATTTCCTCAGAGAATATAGTCGTATGAAGAAAATTCTTTCGAAAGAAGAAGAAGAACAAAATCGAATAACGAGTTCTACTATTTCTCTCCTCAGCACGTTGAAACACTGGCCATGAGAGTTAATTTTCTTTCTCTCTGTCTCTCTTTTTCTCTCAATCTTATAAGTAGAAAGAGAAAGAAGAGATAGAGCGTAAACGAAAGGAAAAGAAAACTTTTTAGATCGACTTCTTCGAAAGTTGTCAAACTTACTTCAGAAAGAAAGAGAGAGTGAGACACACATACACGCACACACACACACATCAAAAGAGAGAGAGAGAGAGAGAGAGAGAGAAATAAAGAGAGAGGTACTTGCGAAAGTAATTAATTTTGATATAAATCGTTAAAAATAATCTAACGTATCGATGTTGTATAGGAAGGAAAACGGAAATAAGATGAGGATGAAACTAGATGGAATTGAAGAGGAGAAGGAGAAGATGGCAAAAGGAGGAGGATAAGAAGGATGAGGATGAGTTCAGGATACAGGAAGGAAGTTTGAAAAGACTCGTGGGTACGATTAAATGCATCCTCGAGCACGTCCGTTCCTCGTTATGGTGTTATTAATAACACGTCGTGCGAACGATCCATACTACCAGAGGAAAAGGATATTTTGATTAGGCTATCCAGCACTAGAGAAAGTTTACGGACAAGGGTCGATAAATTCACAACGATGCATATCACACCGATAGAAACTCGAGAAGGAAAGAGAGGGAGAGAGAGAGAGAGAGAGAGAGAGAGAGAGAGATGAGAAAATTGATTTGCCTTGGCAAATCGTCGCACTGCGTGTATACTCCCTCTCTCTTCTCTTCTCTTCTCTTCTCTCTCTATTTTCATACGATGAGTACTTTCTATCTCTCTTCTTCTTCAAAATTCGTAATATCGTTTTTGTAATTTCTCTCGACGAAAACTTCGAATTTCTAAACTTATTCAAATTCTATAGAAATCATTCATTGATTTTATGTTGATTTTTGTTTCTTATTGCTTTGTTCATTCTTTTTTTTTTTTTTCTTTTTATTTCCTTTTTTATTTGGTTTTTACAGATCAAAGAGAAAGTGAATACAATTTAGCGATGGTGCGTTTGCTAATTAATTGTTATTTGCTATTGAGAAATTGATTTGGTTCGTTTAATATGGTAGAGTTATAACGGTAATAATTATACTTAATTGTATTAATAAAATTTATATTGGAAATTTTACTGTAAGCTTCATATTAAATAATCTTCTTTTTCCTTTTTTTTTTCAAATCGGAATGACATAATTTTATGAAACAAAAAAGAAAAAAGAACATATATATATATATCTATTTCTTTTCAATGAAAAAATATCCTTTAGAGAAATGTATCAACGATCAAAAATATCGTTGCTGACGTACATTGCATATCTACATACACATTTACAATATACCCAACCATGTACATACATATATGTAAATCGATTGAATATTCTCCCTCAGAAAATTGCACTCGATTTGAACGGTCTATCTTATCTCATTCGTTCAAAACGACGACTTCGTCCATATTCCTCGAGAAACATTAAAGTAAAGTGGTCCTCTTTCGGATTCTAGTTCCATGCTTTTTCAACTTTTACGAAGAGAACGCATCTGTTCCGTTGAAAAATCTACGAGACAATTCGTTGCTTTTCTCTCTTTCTCTTTGTCTCTTTTTGTATATCTTTCTTTCTCTACCTCGTACTCTAATTTTCTCCATGCTCTTTCATTTACACCCGTAAAAATCCTTTTACTCGGAATAGCAAGAACAGACGAGGAAAAAAAGGAAAGAAAAAAGAAAAAAAGCATTTTGTTTGACGATACATCGATTGTTTCGTTTAGTTTTCTCTTTTCTGGCATTCCTTTTCTTCGAAACGAAAGAGAGCACTCGAATTTCTGCTTAAATCGTAGCACAATTTCGGTTCAATATCGAACTAGAACTCGAACTCGAACTCAAACCAGGTCAGCTGTAGTAATTTAAGGGGTTTACATACACAAAAGGATATTAGCGTGCAATCAAGAGGATTTATCAGATGACAGCTTAAATTTCACGGACACTTCTACTTGGCCGAAACTACGTCAACGATCTTAAATCACTTGTTCGGATTCTTCATTTCTACTGAAAATATATTGCGTTTATAGCTAGTCCACAACAACAGAAAAAATAACGAAATATAATACTAAGCCGTCTGTAAAATTTGTATCTTTCGATCTTTCGATAAGTCGCGATATCTAAATGTATTATTAAATAAAGCAAAAATAAAAATAAAAATAAATAAATAAATAAATGTGTAAAGGAGTTATAACGAATATTTCATGTATCAATATCTGCACAAAACTAATATTTTTGTAGTATCGTTATACACGTAGATATTGACATGTATATATATTTACAGATACAAACTCATATGTAAACTGAGAAACACGAAATAAACCTTTCGAATAAGCCAATGATAATAAAAATAAAAATAAAAATAAAAATAAAAATAAAAATAAATAATAATCATGAAAGAAAGAAACAAAATGAAAACTTTGTTTATGTAGAGGATTATAAAATTGTTAAAGAGAGAGAAAGAGAGAGAGAGAGAGAGAGATAAAAAAGAGAGATAAAGAAAGAGAGAAAGAGAATAAGGAATACATTTTCATTTATTTTCTTATACTCACTAGGGATTTTTCTTATTTATTTTTTATCCTTTTCCTCTTTCTCTTTTACTTGTCAAGAAAAACATGACAAAGCTTTTTCTTCCTCTCCTTTTACTCGGAAGATACACAGTTCCCTAACGAGAGTACTGTGCTCGCAGCTACGATTATGATTTAATAGTAGCCTCTTTTCATTGTGTTCGTTGCGTTATTCTCGCAATCATAAATTATGTTTTCCAAGGTAAATATAAGTTGTCGAGAGAAAAATGTTATCGTACATACGTGTCTACTGCGTTGGATATTCAAGCATAAAAAAGAAAAGAAAAGTATCAAACAAAAATAAAATGGAAAAGAAGAAGAAATAAATAAATAAATAAATAAATAAATAAAATATTGCATGTATAGAAGGAAAAGAACTGGATAAAAAAGTATCAATCGAGAAATTGGATCAAAGTGGTTATGTAAAATATTTGATATAGCCGAAAGGAATTTCTGAAGACGTTTGCGAAATTCTCGAGAGAGAAAGAAAGAAAGAAAGAAAGAAAGAAAGAAAGAAAGAAAGAAAGAAAAGAGAGGAAGAAGAAGAAGAAGAAGAAGAAGAGAAAAAAAAGAATAATTAAATACAAAAAAAAAAAAAGAATGTAGAAGAAATTTGGAACACGCGAGTATTCGTGCTCGTTCGTCGTTTCATTAGTATTAACAAAAGGAAAATGCTTGGAAATATCAACGGTAGCGATAATTAACATGGAAACGAGCTTGATAAAGCCTAAAATGTAAAACTTAGTAGTTACCTATCTAGGGAAAACATTATACAGAAATTCGAGGTGTGTAGTGGTGGGGTTGTAGAGTCTGTGGACTGGAAGGGGAGGAAGGGGAGGGTAGAGGAGGGGGTGGTCGGATGGATGTAGGAGGTAAAAATCTTTGAAAGCATAACGTTACAATTCTAAGCGTTCTACTTTTAACCCGAAATGAAATTCTTAGAGTAGACCAAAAATCAGATTTACATACATTTCTCTTTTCGAGAATAAAAGGAAGAAAATTTTATGAGTTAGATTCTCTCTCTCTCTCTCTCTCTCTCTCTCTCTCTCTCTCTCTCTCTCTCTTTCTTTATGTGTATACACATGTACGTACGTATGTATGTATGTATCTCTGTAAAAGAAAGAAAGAAAGAGAGAGAGAGAGAGAGAGAGAAAGAAATAAAAAAAGAAAGAGAAGAAGTAAAAACCATTGTTCTTTCAAGGACGACCCAATAGAACAGTTTCCAACGTTTTGCTTAAGGGCAAAGTCTGAGAAACGAAGATTTGAATTTCCATGACAGAGAAAAAGTTCGAAGATATCTATGCTCAGTGAATAGGCACAGGTGCTGAACAACTGAAAGAGGAAAAGAAAGAAAAAACGATAAAAGGAAACAAGGAGAGAAACAGATAGATAGATAGATATATAGATAGATAGATAGATAGATAAATAGAAAGAGAGGGTGAGAGAGAGTAAGGAATAGGGCCTAGGGTGAGACACGAGACTGGCACAGCATGGACAAGTGGATATGGAATGGGTGTTCTCTCTCTCTTTCTTTCTATGTATTTGTGTGTGTGTGAAAGAAAGAGAGAGAGAGAGAGAGAGAGAGAGAGAGAGAGAGAGAGAGAGAGAGGGTGAGTGAAAGAAGTGGGGATAGCTGATGTTGGAAACGGAGAAGCGAAGTTGCTCGTATGGTTGCCCTGGTGAGAGGCGTGGTGTATATCGATCTCAGACTTGTGGGGGCAAGGAAAATTATATTTGCAATGTTAGACCGAAGAGGTACGAGCTTGTGTACGGGATAAAAGAGAGAGAGAGAGAGAGAGAGAGAGAGAAGAGGGAGAGACTACTCCTAGTTCTCTTTTATCGCTTTTACCTCTTTTACCTCCCTCCCTCCCTCCCAGCTTCCATCTTCCTACTCCTTCTTCTCTTACTCCTTCATCAGAATCTCCAAAATGCCACGAAAAGGCTATACGGAAAGCGATGGTGTGCTTCTAGAAACAAATCGTCCTGTCTCGTTAGAATTGCGAATGTTTGGGCTTGCTATAAGGATATAAATTAGAGATAGAGATAGAAATAGAAATAGAGAGAAGAGAAAGAGAGAGAGAGAGAGAGAGAGTGTGTGTGTAAGAGAGAAAGATAGAGATTGAGATTGAGTGTGTGAGAGAAAGAGAAAGATAGAGATTGAACGTGTGTGTTCGTATATGAGATAGAGATTGAAATGTATATGTATATAAGAGAGATATTGTGTGTGTGTGTGTGTGTTATATATCGAGAAAATCGATCTAAAGTAACTTCTAAAATATTATTTCTCTTACTTTACAGTTATTTCTTTTTCTCTTTTTCTTTTGTTTCATTTATTATTTTCTTTTTCTCTCTTTT